>NC_090272.1:72848608-73073608 GCF_040414725.1 Anabrus simplex | reverse complement strand
GCCTATGAAAAAATCAACAGATTTTGAGATGCGATGCCAATTATTAACAAATATTAATAACAAAAGTAATACGACAAATGTTTCGTTTGTCTCTCCTAATCTTAGCAACCACCGAGCTCGATAGCTGTAGTCGTTTAAGTGCGGCCAGTATCCAGTATTCGGGAGATAGTAGGTTCGAACCCCACTGTCGGCAGCCCTGAAAATGGTTTTCCGTGGTTTCCCAGTTTCACATCAGGCAAATGCTGGGGCTGTACTTTAATTAAGGCCACGGCCGCTTCCTTCCCACTCCTAGTTCTTTCCTGTCCCATCGTCGCCAAAAGACCTATCTGTGTCGGTGCGACGTAAAGCAACAAGCAAAAAAAAAAAAAAAAAAAAAAAAAAAAAAATCTTAGTAACCAAATTTTTAACTTGAAAACAAAATATAGTGCACCTAAAAATACATTTTTAACGAGAAAAGCCATAATTCCAAAACTAATTGGTTAATTTAAAATAAATTTTGTATTTTTTGTCATGTGGACAAAATTAACCGCTACAAAATTTGGTGTAAATGACGCTAAAATAAACGAATCACACCAGTACACTTCGTTAATTGCCTAGACGTTGCAAGGAAATTTACAAAAAAAATATGTTTCGTCTAAGTGGTTTTTATGAACAGTATTTTCTATGATAGAACCCATTTGAATAGGTAAAGTACTTTTTATACACTTGTAAATCTTTATTGTAGGTACCAGTGTTGTTTACTTGAAGGAAAAAAAAAAGAGTTATAAATTATAAAGTAAAACTATACTTTCCGTGAAAATTGTACCTAAATTCATTGCAAAAGTTTGAATTTTTAAATGTGATTTGTAGCTGTTTACATCCCTGTTGATGAATTGAGGGAGATAGATTGTTAACCCTCAACTGGTATCATAAGTCTGTGATACGGCTGAACAATTTTCCAAGGCCATCCTCTCTCCTTTCCTCAGCCTACTGCTTTCTTCCCTTGTTTACCTCTCAGTTGGAGTGTTGTTTCCCTGCAGGGAAGGTGACGTACCGCTTGCTTTGTTTGACCTTGAGTAAGTGCGTAGTAAAGTTATCCCGCCGTCTGACAGACGTATGATACCAGTTCCCTGACTATTGTTCGTGAATGACGTTATTCAGTATTGAGTGTTCATTATGATTGTTGTGAGTTAGTATAACACTGTTGTTACTTACATTGCGTTTAATTCCTATACATAATAATGGAGCTACAATCAGGACCATCTCGGCGAGTTTTACGACCTAATGAATCAAACTTTGAACTGACATTCTGCATGAACTGCCTGAATTCTTCGAGGTTCGCAAAACATGCTACTTTTGCTATCCTAAACTGAAAAGGAGAACGAAGTACCCTTGCCAGAAGTGTGGAAAACCGATCTGCTTGGAGTGCGCCAAAAATATCTGCTGAGAGTGCTTTGCGGATAAATGAATGAACGTATGTGGGCGTGTGAAACATTTTTGAAGTCTAACATGTTTTTCTATATATTTTGAAAATCATAGCTATATCTGGACACAAAATGTTTGGAGTTGTAGTTATATACATGTAAAAATAAGGTAACATATCCTGTGATAAGGAAAATTGTGCTTTCTAACAAACAGTGGCTTTGAACCTTAAAATTGAAATTTGTGTTTTGAGTTTTCTAGTAATTATATGTTTTATTTGTTTGTATGGTCTTTGTATAACACTGACATATCAGCGAAATGATCATAATAATCATATTGTCTAGATGTTTAAGACAAACAGAGGCGTCTGCATTTTTGGAGCATCATTCTTTTTTTTTTTTTTTTTGTGTGTGGATTTGTAAATCTTTCTTCTACCTTTTGCACTGACATGTTTGAAAAAAAATATTTAAAGGAATCAAGTTGAATAAATTACAAAAAATTAAGAACACATTGTTTAATTTAAAAGTAAATATCTGGAGTCTGACAGACGTATGATACCATTTGAGGGTTAATATTATGCATGTCACTTGCTCTTATTGTTGTTAAAATATGAGCAAACATTTCGAGTCTTGGAACTAATAGTTTATTTCATATGAAACTTAAAAATCATCCTTAAACATGCAAGGTTCTCATCCGCATTCCCTTGAGCTAGCGAAAAGTACACATTCCCTCTTAAGCTGGTTATTAAAAGTGCTATTACAAAGATTGTATGTGCCCTAACTTGTCAGCCGCTGTTTTTAAGAGCTCCACGTGTGTGTGTGTGGTAGCGCGGAGATATTCTCCCTCTCCATGTGAAAACTGAATAATGTTCCTGGGAAGGGAAGTGTAGAGAATGCGCGGAGTCCGTAATTTATGCGTCATTAAATGTAGAGTTGTGTCTTCCTTTAGCGACAAAAATAATAATAATAATATGTATGTGTGCGCGCGCTAGGAAGGGAGATAAAGAGAAGGAAGCAACCAAGCACGTGCGTAGAAAGAAAACCCGAGAGAAAGAGAGGCAGGAATAATAAGAAGAATGTTATTGTTGTTGTTGTTGTAGTATTGTACATTACTTGTTAATGACCTCCCAGAAGAAATAATCTTGCATCATCCATTACAAAACATGTGCGGGAGAAAACACGCTGACAGAATAAAAGATAATATAGTGTTACGGAGGGGATTCCCTGCAGGTTTCGAGGAAATGTGCAGGTGGGTGGAAGGAGGGGAACTTATACTTTGTACTACACATTTTTTTCGTTCCTTGACGAATAATAATAATAATAATAATAATATGAAACTCCACTATAATTGAAATACATCGAATTAATTTTCGATAGAAATGTAAGGAATGTTGCAATATTCATTATTTTCGGTCAGCTACACCCTGATGGATTCTATTTATTCATATTACTTTAACTTATGCAAATAATTTTGATGAGTTGGAGGTAATCTAACACATAACAAATGATCCACCTTATATCAATATAAATTATGTTGTTAATACAAAATCACAACATTTTTATTATTATTTTTATTTTATTATTTGTATTAACAACATAATTTGTATTGATATAAGGTGGATCATTTATACTCTCTTTTGTTATGTGTTAATCTCCTTTCAATACGGACCAAATATGAAGTTTTTAACATTGGAGGCAATCTCTCAAAATCACAGTTGACATATCTCTCAGAACGTTAGTAGGGAGTCGCAACCGCTTGAAAATACTTACTGGGAAATGTCTGGTTTGTTTCGTGCGGACCAAAAGAACATATCATTTACTTCCCAGTTATGAATATTGCTGTACTTGTGTCCCAAGTCACGAATGCAAGGCTCATAGTGCCACTTCTCTTTTGAATCAGCCTCTGTGAATTACTTTTCATTGCGCTAAAATCTGACTGTTGGATCGATAACGACGCTTTCGTTGGATTTGCTATAGATGGCTACAATGTCCTCTCGTTTAATTGAACTTTCATATAACGAACAGGTTACTCCTGCATATACAGGGTGCCCCAAATTCCGTTAATATTTGGCGAGGCAATACTTCACAGAATATTGGTGGTAGAGAGGTAATAACTGACACGCATGACGGGGGATTTTATTGACTCGAAACTAAAGTAAATAATGCTCCGGTAACAGTGCCTTTTCTGGTAACGTCAACATGCTGCGATTGCAGGCGAATCTGACGCCCTCTCCGAACCGAACCAAACTGAAGTTATTACATTCCTGTCCTATTAAAGGACAGGCGGGCCGCCACATAAACTAGTAGCTCTTAGGCCTTTGATTTGGAATCATTGAGTTTGACGATTAGGTAGATTTGTATGTTACTAGGCCTACATAATTATGTTACTTAATTTTGTTTTATTTTCGACCGGGCGAGTTGGCCGTGCGTGTAGAGGCGTGCGGCTGTGAGCTTGCATCCGGGAGATCGTGGGTTCGAATCCCACTCTCGGCAGCCCTGAAGATGGTTTTCCGCAGTTTCTCATTTTCACCTTAATTAAGGACACGGCCGCTTCCTTCCAACTTCTAGGCCCTTCCTATCCCATCGTCGCCATAAGACCGATCTGTGTCGGTGCGACGTAAAGCCCGTAGCAAAAAAAAAAAAAGTTTTATTTTCGTTCTGGCGCAGAGATCGCCGCACCCCCAAGGGACACCCCAAGGAGAGACCCGCAACGCCGCCCCCCCCCTCCCCCCGCTACCCCCGTTTATTGAAATCTTTATGTTTATTATTAACATAATTTACATAGCATACATTGTATACATTTATTTTTGCATTTGCATTGCATGCCTCTTGTTTGGCTTTGAGTCTTTGTAATACTTAATAACAATATTACAATGTTGATGTTTGAATATTTATGATGGGGGCCTAGTACTACTGAAGTTGAAAATAATATTATTAATATTAATTATACTATCAATAATAATAATAATAATAATAATAATAATAATAGTAATAATAAATTTAATTATAAATTAGTAACACTTGTTCTCCCTCACGGCAGCTCCTTTTATACCGTACTCGGGTCGCATGCAGTATCACTGACCTGTTGCTATGCAGCGCCATCTTTTGGACTGTTTGTGAACTCGTTGTTGGCTCGTAAAAGAACTCCTGCGTGACAAAATTCCGGCACCTTGTCGTCGCCGAACAACCGTAAAATAGTTAATGGGGCGTAAATAATAATAATATATATTATTATTATTATTATTATTATTAATAATAATAATAATAATAATAATAATAATAACAATCTTATTTCAATTTGACTACCAGTATTAAAAGCGAATGCAATGAGGAGATAAAGGCTAATTTAGGAATGAACTCGATGAATGAAATTGTACGCATAAACAGGCTTCGGTGGTGGGGTCATGTGAGGCGAAAGGAGGAGGATAGGTTATCTGCGAGAATAATGGACTCTGCTATGGAGGGTAAGAGAAGTAGAGGTAGACCAAGACGACGATGGTTAGACTCGGTTTCTAACGATTTAAAGATAAGAGGTATAGAACTAAATGAGGCCACAACACTAGTTGCAAATCGAGGATTGTGGCGACATTTAGTAAATTCACAGAGGCTTGCAGACTGAACGCTGAAAGGCATAACAGTCTATAATGATAATGTATGTATGTATGTATGTATGTATGTATGTATGTATGTATGTATTAACCCTCAGATGGTGAGGTGAATCTTTATATACGTAAATGGTGAGGTGGGGTCAGAACTGGTAACAAAAATATTCTAAATGTATGTGAGTTCTTACATAGCCTATGTGAATGTGTTAACAAATTTTGGTCTGATTAATGGACAGAATGGTACTGTACCACGAAACTCGAGTAGGAATTGCAAAATCTTAAAGATGCTAACTGTCATCTTTAAAGATTAGAGGTGATTCCAAACTGTATACTGAGAAGACCTTACCAGAGTCTAAAAGTACAGAGATAAACATTTTTTCAACTTTTTTTGATTAAGCAAACGGTGAAAGTATTTTACCATCTGTTCTCTGGATACTCCTGGCTAAGAAGGGGATGGCATTTTGACACATTTGAGGGCTGCAGACGACTCAGTACGGTATTCCTTAGTCCGATTCTGCTTCAGAACTTACAAATTAAAACTCAGGATCCTCATCCACCAGCCTCTTGCATTGCTTCCATCGTAATCATCATTGAAACACTGTTCACAAAGTCTGTAAAATCGGGATCAGTGATGTAATCATTTCCTCGAGAGCTAAAGCGGAATAAAAACATATGAACTTCCAATATTTGCACGAAGAGTTGCAGTTTAAGGCATTAGTTTCGCAAAATACAAATACATTATACTTACGCAACTGGTTAGGTGGGATTCAATAATGGCAACACTGGGTGGAACGTGGTACAGTCTGACTGGTGCCATAAACGACCCCATCTGGCCATTTCAGATTTAAAGTTACTGTTATTCAATCTTTAACATACAATATTTGTTACTTTAATGGAGAACTGAGAAGCTGAGCCTACATAACTCCTTTCTCTGTCCATTTACTTTCTATCTTTTCTTTTCTCTTTGTGTATTTTTGATAGTTGACGGTCGGAATAAAATTTGGATGCCCTGTAAGACGTATTGTAATTATACGAGTCTTAATATAATGTCACGAAACCCAACATTTAGTCATGCAGGGATCAACAATACCAACATGTGAAACTGACGACGTTATTTTAGTGAAATGAAATGGCGTATGGCTTTTAGTGCCGGGAGATCCCAGGACGGGGTCGGCTCGCCAGGTGCAGGTATTTTTTGATTTGACTCCCGTAGGCGACCTGCGCGTCGTTATGAGGATGAAATGATGATGAAGACAACACATACACCCAGCCCCCGTGCCAGGGAAATTAACCAATGATGGTGAAAATTTCCGACCCTGCCGGGAATCGAACCCGGGACCCCTGTGACAAAAGGCCAGCACGCTAACCATTTAGCCATGGAGCCGGAGTTATTTTAGTAATTCAAAAACACAGAAAAATAATTATTATAACTTAAAGCTGCATAATATTGAATGCAGAACATTGCTTGTTAAAAACTGAGGAATTAAGGGAAGTTAAGAAAAGTTGGCTTTAAGGGAAAGCTGAGCCTGTTTTCATAATATTTGATCCAACAGCTACAATTATATCATTTTCTGGGATTAAACGCTTCCGGACCCTACTTTTCATTTCAGTTAGATATTAAAAATATTGATACACACAAATATGTAGAAGCAAATGAATGTCCTGGAGCTGCCAATATTCACCTTTAACGTTTGTCAGAAGACAGACACATCTTCCATCAGAACACCAGTCTGCAAGTTTCATAATACGGTGTTGCTGGTCTTTATAGACAAAATATTGTTCCCTTCAGTACTCCTAGGGGTATGCGTACCCGCGGTTGAGAAACACTGATCTGAAGTGGTTTAGGTTTCGGATAGGTACTTGAACGATAGGGGTGATTATCTGTAGATTCTCTCGAACTGCCAGTATGCTGTCGTTTTGATTTAGTGTACCACTTTGTGTTTGCAGATACTCACAGGACTGAAGATTGCTGTGGAAACCTTCTGTGTATTTATATCCCGACTCTCACACGTGCTACTATGGGCGGTAAATCTCTAGTGTTAACACATACATTGAGATAGGTCAAGCTACAAGTGGCTCAAATTGTCTCCGGTTGCAACACAAGGAAATGTCAAGGAGCTTCGCGCTTCCGGACCCATTACTATAAAAGTAGTCTAGCCTATTTCTAGCAGCAATTGACGGGATGGCCTCAGGAGTTGACCACATGACTCGACTTATGCAGGAAAGGGCAATGACGTAATCCTGTTCGTAGCAAATAATACATACTTTATAGGAGGATTTAAAAAAATCTTCAAGCTCGCATTCTACCTATCACGATATTATTTAGAGTATCCCAGGTCAGGAGAGAGAGAGTAGACTATATTTTAATGGAAGATATTAAAAAAATTATTTTTTTAATGATAGTTCGGTACTTCAGGAGCTCGTCGTTGGTGATATCAACAATATCCAGGAATTTTCCCCAATTTAAGTAACACCTGAGTAAAAATTCCCTTTAGTAATATTGGTTCGTGCTCTCCTATTAGTTGCATATTTGCTTAGGGTGAAAACCGTACCCTCTTTGTTATGAGGTTGTTTTTCTATTGGCTTTACGTCGCACTGACACAGATAGGCCTTATGGCGACGATGCGACAGGAAAGGGCTAGGAGTGGGAAGGAAGCGGCCATGGCCTTAAATTAAGGTACAGCCCCAGCATTTGCCTGGTGTGAAAATGGGAAACCATGGAAAACCATCTTCAGGGCTGCCGACAGTGGGGTTCGAACCCACTATCTCCCGAATACTGGATGCTGGCCGCACTTAAGCGAATGCAGCTATCGAGCTCGGTTGTTGTGAGGTTTATCCCTGATGTAAAACTCCGTGTTCTCTCATGATAAGTTAGAATGGCGTCGTTTTGATTTAGTGTTTTTTGTCCATTACATACAGTGTTCGGTCTCTTGACATCAGTCCGTGTTTCACTGAACAACTCTTATGCGTTGTTAACGACGAAAACACTGAAGCTTTTACGGTGACAGTATCCCTTTTTGTGCAGATTCTCAAAGGACTGAACATTGCTGTCAACGAGACATAGAACTACCACATAGTATAACTCAAGCTGCATATCAGTAAATTAAAATTGCTTTTCTCCGTAAAAAGTAATGACTTTTTCAGTATATCGCGTTGTATTGTTTTCTTGGAATAAGCTTACATTGTTTGTTCTTCGTATTTATTGATTTGGTGGTGTGTACTTGTCACTGCCGGGCTGGCTGTCCCGATAATAATAATACTTCTCGCTCTCAAATAAGTTCCATCTACAACACGGACCGCAGAGCCCTATGGAGCTTTCATTCTTTCATTCTTGCAAATCTCTAGGACGTTATTATGTGGAGGTGGTAGGGGCAAGGTACGAAATCGCTGAGGGGAAGGGAAGGTTAGGTTTTACTCCCACCGACGATTTTATCTTAAAGGTTCCTTCCCATTAAAAATACCCTGGGGGGATTTTTCATTATAAAATAGTGCGGAAAATGTAGAACACGTCTATTACTGAAATTAATGTTTTTACTGCTTTCATAAAAACATCAGTAATAATGCACATAATAAGGAAATAATGTAATAGAATGACTGCCAGACCTTGAACAATAAAGCAACGTAGCGGTGGCAAGTCAGCACCTGCAGTTATTGTTCATGTTTTACTTTAGCAAATCCATCTGAAAACCCCGTCCGGCTCTATGGCTAAATGATAAGCGTGCCGGCCTTTGATCACAGGGGTCCCGGGTTCGAAAGAGGAAGGTGCTGTTGAGACTTACATGGCGGAAGATCCATCACAGTACATTTCTCAGTGTCTTCAGGTTACACAGTTCTCTTACACTTAACCACAACTTATGCACGTAATTTGAAAATTAACAAGACTGGATACCGTAATTAGAATTTACCTAAATTATTGGAATAAAATGTTATTATAATAGTTATTTTGTTAATGGTAAATATTGTATATCTTCATTACCTAACAATAGCCCTAAATCATACTTGCTCTCATTCACACTAAAATTCATACAAGCTACTCACGTATTTTGAGGAAATCTCGACAAGACAGTTTAAATGAGGCTATTGAAGTGCTATTACGTATACTGATAGACAGTGTGTTCCATAGCCTTGCTCCAGACACCTGGAAGGAGCGACTGTTTACATATGAGTGATTAAAGAGTGTCAGAACGGTAGAAGTAGATCTGGTATTATGTCCATGAATAGCGGAGAGGAAGTTAAAATTTGAGAATAGCTATTCAGGTGTATATTCGTTCAGAATTCGGAATATTAGTATCGCAGTATGCAGGTTTCTTAGTTTATCGATTTTCAGCCAGGATGGCGTCTCATAATAACGGGAGATATGTGCCCTAAAGTTCAAAGAAAGTATTAATCTTTTGCAAGAGTTAATTGCCCTCTGAAGTTTCATAGTTTACTCTACAGTTGCATCTGTTAATAATAAATTCATCGATTCATTTATTCATCCATGAGAGGTTCACTAACATTGTAATTATGATTATTTCGTAATACAGTAATTAGTTTATTTGAATAAAGCTTGACAGTTAAATGTGAATCCTTCACAGCTGTGTAACCTGAAGACACTGAGAAATGTACTGTGATGGATCTTCCGCCATGTAAGTCTCAACAGCACCTTCCTCTTTCTCGGATATACGTCTTGACGTTCCATTTATATGGTGCAAGCTTCTCAGTCTTGAAAGGCTTGAGAGTTTAGAACATAAGGAATTTATATTATAACCATATGTCGTAACTTTTGCTCGTGGAAATAGACACGCATTACTGTCATCATCCCACGGCAACGCCAACATCATTATAGTGATAATATAATACTAAAAAGTTTTTAATTTTTAATCATGTTTGCAAAAGTAAATGGCAATCAGGGCAATGTAAAGTGTGAATGAAGATATAGAAGAAGTGGAAATAAGAGCAGACATAATACAAAACAGAACAATTTTATTGATTCAAAATTACAAGGGATTCCAGCAGAAAGAAAATAAGGAACGGAATAACATCTGGACAGAAGAAAGGACGTAAAAGCACATTGAAATTATAAACTACTATTGGAAAATAATAATAATAATAATAATAATAATAATAAAATAATAATAATATCCAAGTTCACAAAACTAAAACATAACAGTACATTCATTGAACCGGAATACCTCTTTGGATCAGAAACGTAATTTTGAAGAGGAAAGTACACATTTAAAACACTGAGAAAGAGGAACGCAAAATATTAAGAAAAATTCTAGGCCCAAAACTCGCAGATGGGCAATACCGACTCAGAGGCAAACAGGAAATCAAACAATTCACAAACATTCACAGTGACATTAGGAAACGAAGGTTAATAATCTATGGACATACTAAAAGAACGGGTCCAGACGTAATTACAAATCAAGTAGTTGAAATCTATGAAAACAGGACTAAAGCCAAAACAGACAATGAAATGTATTGGTGAAGTCAAAATCTGTCTCAAACAGGCAGAAATTACACCAGCTGATGTCCAAAACAGGATAATCTTCAGAACAAAATTCACAAATGGCAAGTTGACCTAGAGGAAAGACGAATGAAGAAGACTGGAGAAACCTGGTCTGAAGACAGAAAGGAACCTCACAGTAAAATAATTAAAGAAATATAGGCACAAAGGAAGGTTAAATCATACCTCGTGCGTACTCCTAGTGGGCTTATTCGCTAATAATAATAATAATAATAATAATAATAATAATAATACCATACAAATGATGGATTCACCCGCACAGTATTTATGCACGTAGTGTAGATCACACATACTTGGTGGGAGGTACTGATGATGTAATGTCGCGTGGCCTACGAAGTAGCGTGGTGCAGGTCTTTGTAGTTCACTCCCATGGGTAACCTGCGCGTATTGTTGTTGTTTTGCTAGTGGTGGTGGTGTTGGGAGGAAAATTCGCCTCAGTTTTAATTACTGTGTTGATGGGGTGAAAGCACACAATGGTGATCAGTGTAGGTGTATCTCATATAAACCAGACAGAACGCACGGTGTTTGTACTCTGCGCTATGGCAGCTGCCTCAGCCGTCCTGCTTTAAGCGTGTGTATCATCTTATGTGAAATCTTACCTTATAAAAGGTGCTGAAAGTGTCGTCCTTCCTGGTTTATACAGACACGGTATCTGGTAACCACATTCTGGCTGACGCGCGTGAGTTCTGCCACTGTAATGTTTCTGATTTCATTCGTAATGTCTTCTTTCAGTTCCTCCAATCTGTGAGGATTTGTTCGATACACATTTTCTTTCAGTTAATACAATATTAACAGCAAAAATAATACATAAATTTGAAATAATTGATTATAAAACTTGACTCGATAGATTGATTCTCTCGCCTTAACCATTAATGCACAAATTCAAAAACTTGAACTACTTATTTCTTACTTTAATTGTAATTGTAAAAATCACATATATCTTCTAAGGCCCTTTACGACACAAATTTTAATAAAACAAAAGTGACATTCAATCAAATAAAAAGGTTATAACAATTGAGCTTCTATTCAAATTTAATACTTCTCACTCAACAAAAATCACTCAATCATATAAAAAAATTAAAAGTTATAAAATATATTAAATATTGAACCACCCATCAGTAATCAATAAAAAACATAGTGTTTGTCTTATCAATAATATTTTTAATTATTAGATCAAATTTAATTAGAATTTTTACCCCACAAGTAACAGTCACACACTGTTAGATCTGGAGAACGAGGCGGAAACCACTCTGTCTGCAAACACTCCGAGATTTTAAGAAGGGAATCTTCTGCTGTACGAGCAGGGGCTGACTTACTGAAACCACCCACGCGATTTTTCTTCTTCCATTAACTGATGGAAGAACGGCGTCAAAATGTCTACTTGGAACCTCTCTGCGTTTAATATTATCTCGAAAAAATAGGCCCAATTATTCGTCTTGCACTAACAGCACAGCATACACCGATCTTATTATCAAAATGATCCTTCGTAAATACCATTAGGACTTTCTACACACCAATAGCGAGAAATATGACTGTTCACACGACCATTAAGATGAAATCAGAACTTTTACATACGGAAATTCGGTTTTGCAATGATAGCTGTCTCACCATGTTAACAGCTGAGATTCAGACTGGCGGCTGATGCTTGCCAGGTCGAACACGTGCAGGCTGCTTGCAAGGTCAAGAGCTATGCGCGCGCCTCCCATACTGCAGCAGCCGTAGCGCAGAGTATGAACACCTTGCGTTCAGTCTGGGTTTATTTGAGAGACCCTGTACGGCAGGGCCTCTCAAACGCCCAAAATCTCACGCGTGCAAACCTAGGCGCAGAGGTTATGTGCACCGTGCATCGGCCCGACTTGCCTCTGTTCGGACCAACATTTTGTCTCGGGGCGACTCGTCTAATCTCGGAGAAGCTCGGCTCAACTCTGCTCGGCTGGTGGACTGCTGCAGAGCAGGTGAGGAAGGGGGAGACAGGTGGAGCGAGCGAGACAGACGTAGGGAAAGAGAGAGACAGCGCTATTGCTAAAAATCGAGGAGTGGGGGTCTGCACTCTGGTCGACCTAGCGAAGTCTTCTTTTGCACCTTGCACCACTCATTGCACCGGTGCATGCACTCTGAGAAGCCCTGCTGTATGTCTTAATAAAGGAAAGGTCTTCATTGGGACAGTCACATCGACGGGATTGTAAATAAAGGGTGCAGAACTCTTTGTAGGCTATGGTTATAACGTAGAATCCGGATGTCTGAGCACTAACATGTTAGAATACAAACTTATTTTAGCGAGTAGCGAGTATCCTCTAGCGCGCACAATAGTTCTGTAGTGATATTTATATAAATGTATGAATTTTTCGAGTATGGTTCCAGTGTAAAGGATCCTCACCGGGATTACTTGATTCGAGTGTTGATTACCGACGAAAGAGTAGTGTTACGAAAATATCGCTAACTTGGGGCTGGGAAGGCTTGGGAATAAGGAGACGAATCGCTCGACTATGTGGTATGTTCCGAACTGTCAGTGGAAAGCTAGCGTGGAATGACTAGTGAACGAAGAAGCCTAAGTTGGAGTTTTTGCAACTAGGAATGTAATATGTAGATAAAGTTTAAGTTTAATTGCAAGGGGGAAAATTGGGTAAATGCTCGTTTAGAGGTAGATTAATTATGGATTGGAATGATTTACCAAGGGAGATTAATTTCCTACTTCCATTATGTGTATGAAATACTGGACTATGTGTATGAAATACTGGACTGCAATTCAGTCGTGTGGTGTAGTTCCTGGCGTGTAATCGCTACGTTGAGGGGGTTGACGTGAGTTATTGTAGTGGCCATCATAATAAATCAAGGAATGTTCGTAATTTCGTTCCCTTCATTTTGTTTGTTATTTATGAAGTTTACTATTATTTTCAGATAGGAAAACACAAGTAGTAGGCTAAGGAAGCTAATAAGACAGTGAGGGACAAGATAATGGGTTACGAACGTAGGAAAGTAAAGCGTTTAACATCCCACGAGCAGCGCTGAAAGACTATGTTAAATAATACAAGGAAACCATTTTTCATAAATAGCCTTCAAGTAATTAAAAGTAGGGAAAATGTTTGGTAAGGTTAGAAAGGAAAAATATATAAAAATTAATTGTACTTTACATAAATTTGATGGGGGACGAAATTACGAACAGACTTGTGATATAGTTTTTGTAGTGTTTATGTTTGTCAAATATTTACTACCTTACGTTAGCCTACAACATTTTCGTTGTAACTTGCCCGTAAGTGGCGAATATATTCAGTAATATATATCCTGTATACCAATTTCTAGCATTGTCCATAATATTCCTGAATTTCTACAAGTTCAAATCTGCTAAGGGGACGAAATATGTGCCCACTACCTTACTGTTTCCGCATAATTCTTCAGTATCTTTTAATTATTGTGGCGTATATACTGATTCCAAAATGATCTCATTCCACTTCATCGACCTTCCTGAATGGTAAGTATAATACTATTTAATTTCTGTTGTTGGCAAATTCTGTACAATTATCCGCAAATTCATTCTGCAATATTCATAAAAACATGTTACATTGTTTTTAGTGGTTTGATGTTGAAGTTCTTGTGCTATCATTAACACAATGGTTAATAGCATCTGTGTAGTACATAGAGCGCGCGATACATTTCAACAATGTGAGACATGATTGGATTCTCAACGGCTTGAAAACGAAAATAGAATGGACGGAAATATTCCGAGCACTAATTCCTCAAATATTTGCTCATTAATAGGTCACGCAGTGTTTGAATTTGCAGGAGTTGATTGGATGAAGCTTTGATACAATAACCAGATAATGAGAGTCTAATCATCGCAAAGCTTTTATCCGGCCGCCCCAGATAATAATTATAATAATAGTACCTGTTTAACATCCATTCAATTGCTGTAGATTTGAAGACACATTGGAGTGCTACAATAATGCCACTGTATATATAGTAGCTTTAACGTGCGAGCAATTCTGCAGTATGTAATGCCTGTCGACCTTGCCGGAGTCGAACCCGCTCCTCAACTACAGTAGATATACTACGCAGACAGCCCCAATTTATGTGTAAGTAGCTGAATACCCGGCGTTGCCCGAATTATTTTATGTTCACATAGGCGTGTCACTTGCCATCGACAGGAGGAACGGATTCCTACACAAATCACGTGAAGTGGATATTAATTTAAGGTATCTCTGGTAGATATTGAAGAGAGCCTCCGTGGCTCAGGCGCCAGTGCACCGGCCTCTCACCGCTGGGTTCCGTGGTTCGAATCCCGGTCACTCCAAGTGAGATTTGTGCTGGATAAGGTTGAGGAAGGATGAATTTTTCTCCGGGTACTCCGGATTTCCCTGTCATCTTTCATTCCAGTAACACTCCCCGGTATAATTTCATTTCATCTGCCAGTCATTAATCATTGCCCCAGATGAGTGCGACAGGCTTCGGCAGCCGGTGCATTTCCTGTCATCACGGAGGAAACACGCTGCCTAATTAACAGACGGCGGGTTTTGGCGAATTTACATGTTTTGTTTGTTTCTTGACATAATATGTCCATAAGAAATAAAGACGATTCATACCATTTGAAATGGTTCTAGGGCATTTCGTACCATGGACATTTCGTACCACCGGACATTTCGTACCACTTGACCGGCTGATTACCTGCGAAGTGTCAGCTAATGACTTAAAATATTTAGGAGAGGACATTCCGTACCACTTCAAATAGTGAGAGGTATTGCGAAGTAAAAACCATATCCCAATGAATGTATTCATTTGTATATCCATTGTCCACTACTGGCGCAGAAGCCTCCACACGGTAGAACCACTACCGATGTTAACCTCTCGTCGGGCGCAACTGGGGCACACGTGTTAATTCTTAACTCGTATTCGTCATTCTCGGCTCCGACTCCTTAGCTGAATGGTCAGCGTTGAGGCCTTCGGTTCAGAGGGTCCCGGCCGGGTCGGGGATTTTAATCACGAGTGATTAATTCTTCTGGTTCGGGGACCGGTTCTTTGTGTTTGTCCCAACATTCTCCTCATCATAATTAGACAACACAATACACGACCAAACACCGCAGAAATACGGAATAGTGATTAGATCCCTTCACATAGGGTTGGTGTCAGGAAGGGCATCAGGCCGTAAAAAAGGGCCAAATCCACATGTGGTACACAGTTCGCACCCGCGACCCCACAAGGTATGGGGGAAAAGTGGTAGAAGAAGAAGAATAAGATTCGTCTTTCGCGGCGACCTAGCTACTTTCACCTTTCAGCACTTTCCCGTTTCCGCGTAACCTTCAAGCCCATATCGGCCAGTTCATCAGAACATTTTATTTTACTTACTTGATACTGAAATAATGCAGTAGTTATAAACATTCACAATAATAGTAATATTATCCATCCTTGTGCTCGTCAGGCACATTGCGCCCGAACACGGTGTATATTTCTATTTTATTGTTTTGTTTCAGTATTTATACTTCAAAAAATCGACTTTCTTATGATAATATTTACCTGTACATAGACAGTGATAAGTATAGTTTAAAGGCCAATTATTAAAAATAATATAGAAGTTTTCTTCAACAAATGTTGTAAATTAGTTTTGTTTCAGATTTCTAAAGGTGTCTGTCAGGTTTATTACGCCCGCTGGCGTGGAAATGGAAATCCAAATTGACATCAAGTGGTACGGATTGTCGTGGCGTAAATATTTGGGGATTACGGGAAAACAGTTCGCAGTTAGATAATGACCTAGGTGGTACGAAATGTCCTAAAAAATCAAGTGGTACGGAATGTCCGTGGTACGAAATGTCCGGACACCTTTGAAATCGAATGGCTAAGTTTTATAGTGCATATAAATGCATAATTGCAGTTTTTATTATTATTTTGTATAAAACAGCATATGGTATTGTATATTCAAATCGGTACAACAATGCAAAGAAATGAATATGTAAAAATTCCGTTCGCTGCAGGAAGCCTTTTCAATGGATTGTTGTTGAGTGTCGACAATATTAACAAAAGCATGACAATGTATAATTTTTTCGATGGCGTTTTGGTATTCAGTTCGGATGTTGGAATCGTAGAAAAATAATCTTTTACGAGAGCTGAGGTAGCAGAGAGGAGAGATCGTTCCTCGATACTTGTCAGGGACCAACCAACCCGTCCCAAATGTATTCTTACTTATATAGAAGAATTAAAACAGAAACAGCCTGAAATTATATAATGGCACCATTTTCTTTGTCCCTATGGTCTTGTCACTAGCAGGACCTAACCAGTCCAGACCAATTGTCTTGACCACACTAATATTTTGTAGCTCTAATCAGTGCTGGATTAAGGTGTTTGGGGGCCCTGGGCTATTTAAAAATGTGGGGCCCCTTCTTCGTAACATCACGTAAGACTAGCATACTGAAGTCGTTATAGAACTACTTGCACTTAAATTGGTGAATAGGGAAGTATTGAAATAGACTACAATTTTTCTCTATTTTTCATGTTAATATTTCATAATGCCAAAACATATCTAACATTTGTCTCTTCATCACCATCAAATCGACATACAAAACAGAACTTACGTTTTTTGGCACCACTAGGATATTTTCTATCCATTTTACAAAAACATTACAGTTGTAACTTACGAATGGCTCAATGATCAGAGGTGAACTGGAAGTTTTCTTTCTGATGCAAAGATATAGTATAGCATGCACATTCCACCGTGCTTCCCCTGTCCCCTCCCGCTCACTTCCTAGACCTTTTCACCCCCTCTGCCCGTACTCGCAAGCTGTCGGATTTAAATTTTCGTCAACAATAACCTTTACAATAATTGCAGTGCGCTAGTAGCGAGGATTCGTGTCCCCAGGCAGTAATTGATTCTAGCAGTGAAGAAATACTAACGCGGGCAACTGATAAGAAGGAATAAAGAGTGCGTGTTCGATATTTTGCGAGCGTAAATATTCAGGCCATTTTATACAATTTTAGGTTCGGCCAAGGGCCGGGGCCTCTTGGCGCGCGGGGCCCGGGGCTTCAGCCCCCTTAGCCCCCCTCTTAATCCGGGCCTGGCTCTAATCTATCATTGCCGTGCATCTTTCGTGTTAGTCAGTATCTGTGGATAATGCGGCGACGTTGGCAAGCCTGTTTAGTGCATTGCGAGATCGCCGAAGCCACCGCTTTGTTGGATCTATAACCTACACTTTCATTTCTTTGTTGTGTGAAGACCAGTAACCACTAGAAATCATGCAAAAAAAAATCAGCTAAAAATATTCTGCTTCAGCATTTGATATTTGGAGAACCAACCTTATACATTGAGGAAAAACAAGTAATTTGCAGAGTATGCAGTAATGCATAGTTGCATGAGTATTTTGCCGTTTTTAGTCCATATGAATCCGCCTTATACTCATTAAAATAATTTTCTATAAACCACATTTCGTTTTCTATCAGGACATTCCGCAGAATAGCGGGCTAGCAGTTGCCTGTTGTCTAATGAACAGCCTGGAGTTTACATGCATGATGCCGAACTTGATGTCAAATGTTTACGTTAACGATTCCCCAGGGCTAAACGGTGGATACATTGGGAACTCAGACCCTAGGGGCTTTTTAAATAAGATGAGACTGAACAATACTGGGCACTAGTGATGTTGCTCATATCCTTTATTTCGCTTGTAGAATATGGATATTTTTATTCTTTTAGTGCGCAAAGTTATTTCTGTATCTGAGAGCCAAACCAACGCAAGTCGCATTTGATAAAAGTTATAGCCGTATAAACGTAAGCGTTTTGTCTTTTTCCTTTTATGGCAACAAAATCATAATTAACCATTTTAAGTGTAAATTATATTAGTGAACGTGTTCAGTGATCAAAATTACACAAAATATATCGAGAACAATGCTGAACATTTATTGCCTAAGTCAGAATGCAGCAAAAATGCTCTTCAACCGACGTTTATCCTCTCTCCTTTAAAATGAATAAATTGGGTACAGCAGGTGCATTTATTTAGTTTCTCTCTTCTTTAACATTAATAATAATTACAGGACTCAGCTGTTCCACAGCATTCGTTATAAATAGGTCTGATACCTCGTCTTGATATGTCTGTTGTAGTCATATTATTTTGCCTGCCCTTTTCAATGGTTTTATGAACATTTCGTAAGAAGTGCGTTATGGTATGCCGCAGATCGTAGTCACAGTTCAACCATTTTGACCTCATCATCCCGCCTGTTTAGTAAAAACCTATATATATTCACTTTTTATCCTGCAGTTCTTTATGTAAAGTTTGGTATTGTGTCGTAGAAGGCAATGGTATTTTTAATTGCAGTTCTGTATAGAAAGTTGTCTTATGTGCTCATAGGTTAGTCTCGAAGGAGCGTTTTATTTTTATTTTTTGCCAGGCAGATAACTTTTTTTAAGATACATGTCTTTCACTGTTTCTACTGTAGTTAGGTTATCCTTCGATAGGTGTTACCAGATAATGTCTAAGGCGTATGTCATGATAGAGTCTGTTTGTACGTAGACTTTTTTCTCTTAGCAGCATATAAGTTATTAGGAACGCTCTGCCATCTGTTGAATATATTTGGAAGCTGGGAAAGGTTACAGAATCAAATAGTATATGACAGGAAATAGTATTCTTCCGTGATCAGAGGAAGTATATACTCTCTGGCTTGACAGGTAGTAATCAAATATGGCTGCATGCAGTGACTTTACTAAGGATGAAAAATCACGAATAACTTATCATAATATTAAAGAAAGTGTTAGTCGCTTAGCAACTTGCCAAGTACAGAATGGATTGCGGGTTAGGGTATATTGGAATGGTGATCGTTGAATGATTTATTTTATGATTACTCAAAGTTGGCTGAACTTAGAGACCTATCAATGTCTCGTAATTCACTGGCAAGTAATTACGGAGAGAATGAAACAAAAATGAAACAAACCGGTCCAGTAGGACGGGCGATTTGTCAAAGCTGTTTTAGTAAACTATTTTAATATAGAGAGAATAATAATAATAATAATAATAATAATAATAATAATAATAATAATAATAATAATGATAATAATAATAATAATGCTTGGGTCACGTAACTGTCAGCATGCATTCGGGAGATAGTGGGTTCGAACCCCACTCTCGACAGATCTGTACATTCTGTACCTGAGAGGTAAACCATCGTAAGTCTCATTTTAATCATTTTTACAGGAGAGCGGGGGAAAACGTCAGAGTTTGCTGCAGTGTGCCTTAGGCAATAAATAGTTCTTGATGTACTTTGTGCAATTTTGATCAATGAACACATTCATGAATATCATTTACACTTGAAATTGTTAATTATCGTTTTATTGTCTTGAAAATAAAATGAGAGTGGACTTACGTTTATATAGCTCTAAGTTTCATAAAATTAATAAAATGTGCCTTACGTTGCTTTAGCTCTCGGGTTCAGATTTAAAAAAATAATAATATATTGTATTCAGATGTGTGATTGGATTTGCATTTGCCTAAACTTCTATACTGCCAATCAATATGGTGAAGGTTGTTGCGCCACGCGGTTCAAACTGTCAAGTATCTTGATTGAAGTTGCGTTAAAGTGATATATTTATATAGTGATTCAATGTGTAGGGCCATGAGCTATATTTAGATCCAGACGCCATTTATCATGATTGTCTTGCAGAACCAGCAATGTGAAAGAGATTCACGAGTGCAACGTTACACGTCAACAACCTTTGTCATATGCAGAATAGGCAATAGACTAAGTGGCAATTACGTTAAAAGTTCACTAGCTCGTGTAGCCTGCAGATCGAATCATAGATTTAAAACCGTAGAATGTTGCAATATTTGTTGCCGGATGAATAATTGGCATATTAAATTTGACCTTATACTTGAAAACAAAACGTTTGGCGCGGCTGGAATTAAGGAAAGGTTTCTTTAAGAGCGTTAACCTCAGCCAGTCCGATGGTTTTGTAGTAGCTTGGCTGCCTTATACCCAGAGAAACTGACTTTGATTCCCGGCCAATCCAAGGATTTTTATTCTGGACTGAGGGCTGGAACGCATTTCACTCACCTTCGTGAGGCCAACTGAGGAGTTGATTGTTACGAGAGGCAGTGGCCCAGGTCAAGAAAGTCTAACAATACCTTTGAGGAAGTCATTGCGCTGAACACGTTTTAATTTTCAGATCATCGGGCTGGACTGCAGTAGAATTGGCACTTCAAGGCCGTAATCGGCTTTTGCACTACGGGTTTGTTTGTGTGTTTGTTTTTTTGTTTTAACGTAGCAATAACACTTCAAGGTTTTGGGCAGTAGTGGGATGGGAAAGGATGCGTCCGTGAACTTAATTAAGTTACATCCCCGCCATTTCCCTTGTGTTACAATGGGAAACGCCAGATTGAATAGCTCAGACGGTAGAACGCTGGCCTTCTGAGCTGGAGTTGGCAGGTTCGATCTCGGCTCACTCAGGTGGTATTTAAAGGTGCTTCAAGTACGCGAGCCTCGTGTTGGTAGATTTACTGGCACATAAAAGAACTCCTGCGAGACAAACTTCCGGTACTTGGGTGTCTCCGGAAACCGTAAAAACAGTTACTAGGATGTAAAACCTATAACGTTATTATTATTATTATTATTATTATTATTATTATTATTATTAAAATGGGAAACCACGGAAAATCATTTTCAGAGCTACAAACAGTGGGATCCGCGGACAAATACATGGGATTTAAAAAATTAAGTCATGTTCAAATTCCACGTAAAAGTAGACCTATGCAAGTCCCATCGTTATAATGACGCTGTCAAGAGTCACGTAAAACGGGCGGATTTATCCGCGGATATACGCGAAGTTAGTGTCTTGGCGGATACAAACTGTATGGCAGTGCGAACAGTTTTGCTGATAATGTCTCAATGATGACGTTTATTGATTTTCGCTCAGGTATACTCTTATTTCTGCTTGTGATTAGGCAACCCTTGACATTGGTATGGGAGAACAGTGATATATAAAGAGCCTTGAGACCACAAAGCCGTAAATCTGACCTAAGCCTACCTGGCTCCTGCCCGCAATTATTGGAAGGAAGGATTAAAGTTCAATACGTCGGTAATTGTCGCAAAAGAAAATCCCTCATAAATCTGTGACTGTAGGGGTTCTGGTACCAGATGTCAGGCCTATTGTATTATCTTAACAGATCTGTCAGTTTCAATACCTTGGGTGTAATATACGGTAGTTAAATATTTACAATATCCGCGGATAACAATTCGACGATGCGGATAATCATTCGCGGATGCGGGTGGGGATGCGATGCGGATACTATTTTGTATATTCGCGCAGGGATATGTGCTTGGTCTGTGGCAAACCCGGCCTCTCAGGACTGAAAGTAAGCTCCGAAGGAGAGAGAGAGAGAGTTATGGAGACTGAGGGGAGTGAAACATAGAGAAAATTAAAAAAAAAAATCGAAATAAAATTGTCTTGTTTTCTGCATTTAGAACGACACATATTTCTTTGAAGTCACCAACTTAGCAATGCCGGGGAGTGTGGAGAGCAATGAAATGGATCCATTAACATCGACGGTGTTGATCTTCCTAAAACAAATCATTTAAATTATTTGGAATCAGTCATTGTTTCAGGTTATGATGCACTGCCAGATACAAGGAATAGAGTAAACGCAGCCTGGATGAAGTTTCGGGAGTCCCTTTCGACCGGAAGATCCCGTTTTACCAATTATCAAAGATTTATAGAACGGGTATTTCAGTCCGATCTGAACTCGTTTGCTACCCTCTGTGGAATTTGTATGGTGGGACCTCCAACCTGTTTGGTCCTGTGTCCCTTACCTAGGGGTGGTTCAGTTGCTTGGTTCAAGTTGGTTGTCTTCAACATGTTTCAGGTTGCAATAATTCCATTACTTCAGGATGGGTAGGAAAAACTGCGGTTTTTGAGATGTTGAGATATGGTGGTGGCGATTTTTGTAACCATAAGTTGGCAGACACGAGGTTGTAGACCATATTGGCGGGCAATAGGTTGAAGAATACTGACGTATAAGGAGGCACCTGCCATCTGTCGTGCAGGCAGTTAGGTCTGGAGGAGATTTGTGGGTGCATAGTTGCGGGTGTGGCATACAGTGTTCTGGGTTGCTGGGTTGGACTGGAGTGCGACTTGTTTTAGGATACTTGGCTTAAATTTGATTTGCAAGGAGAGATAGAAGACATTTGATTAGCTCTGTAGTGGGAAAGGTTTGCGTTGGTACAGGGTTACAGGGATTTCGATTTAAATTTAGATTGAGGAGGGACGGGATATCTGTTTTGGATGGTTGATATGCTAGGTGGTTATTTCCATTGTATTTTGCCCTGACTGCCTTTTTGTAAACTGGAACTGAGCCAACTGAGTGATGATTTGAGTCCCCGCATCTATTGTAGCGGGTCTCATTGGGGCAATTTGCTGCTGTATGATTTAGCTGGAGACATTTATAGCACATGAATTCCAAAGAAGGTTGTAGACGAGCTTTGGTTATGGAGGTGCGGGTTTGATTCTCGATGAGTACAGTTTTGTTGCCAGAAGAGGAAGCAGTTAGTGATTGAGCAACAAGTGATTTTTTTAGGATTTGCTGGTATCTGAGTGTTAGTTTGGGTGGCTTGTGGGGTTTGTTGTGGAGTTACTGAGAATGAGAAGTCGCAGCAGTGATCGAGAGCAACTGGGACACCTTCGCCCAACCTTCATGGCCTGTGACGTAGCTACAACGTCACTGTGGTTGCGTAGCATACGTTGCGTTCATTGCCTGCCAGCCCGCCCACTTACAGCGCTGGGCGCCCGCAGTACGGAATGCCCAGCGTGAGCACCTCTGGGATAGAGCGATCTGTACAAAAGAGTTTTACTCTGTAATCTTCTTTCTTTGAAATATGTATGGCTACTTTCCAGGTAGCCAGTACGTCGCTATTAAGCTAGCGATCCAACTTCTTCAAAATATCATGACCAGGCTGCCGTGGCCCCGCTGTATATAACGGCTCTTAAAAAGTGTCACGAACGGTGCTGGGCTGGTCTCTGATTCATCCACTCCGCACACTCGCGATTCCTCAAGAAGTAGCGTGGCAGTGACACTGTAACTGGTTGTTAAGAATTTATTTCTTTTGAGCTCATAAATCACTTCCCTCTTACTTGGAGCCAAGGACATGTAATGAATGCACTGTGCTGAGAGAGTGCAGCTGATGGTGAGTCAGTCGACCTAAAGGAGTGCTCCTTCAGACTTAAATCACCTCATCTCTTCTGTATATGCATTTTCATTGCAAAACGTTACGCCTTTCCACGTTCAGTCTGCAAACCTGCCTGACTTAACTATACACCTCAACAAGCGCCTATTTGCAGCTAGCTCCGTGGACTCGTTTCATTCTACATCTGCTTATTAAAAAATTAAAAACTGAGTCTGAGTCTAGTGCGCCTCTGTGGCGTAGTGGTTAGTATGATTACCTGCAATGTCCGGAGGCCAGGGTTCATTTCTCAGCTCTGCCACGAAATTTGAAAAGTGGTACGAGGACTGGAACGGAGTCCACTCAACCTCGGGAGGTCAAACGAGTAGACGGTTGTTCGATTCCTCCTCAGACATCCTCGAAGTGGGTTCCGTGGTTTCATACTTCTCCTCCAGGCAAATGCCGGGATGGTACCTAACTTAAGTCCACAACCGTTTCCGTCCCTCTTCCTTGCCCATCGCTTCCAATCTTTCATCCCCTACAAGACCCCTGTTCAGCATAGCAAGTGAAGCAACATGCGCGAGGTACTGGTCCTTCTCCACAGTTGTATCCCCACCAGACATCTCACGCTCCAATACACTGCCCCTGAGGCAGTATAGGTGGGATCCCTCGCTGAGTCCGGGAAAATTCCAACCCTGGAGTGTGAACGAAATAAATAAAAATTGAGTCCTGGTCTCCCTTCACATCTCCGACCGTGTCCATTATTGTTCTAGGTAGCCTAATCTGCCTAATCTGTTCTTCTCCATTTGTCTCACATGACGTCGCCATCGAATCCGTTTCATGCGTACAGCTTCAGCTATCGAGTTCATTCCTAAATTAATCTTTATTCTCTCATTCCTGCCTTTGTTGCCACTTGCACCAGTAATCATTGTCGCTACTTTCGTGTCTGTTACTTCTAATGTATATCCTGCGTCCACCCAATTTTCACTTTCGTACAGAAAAATCGGTCTGAAAGCAAAATATTATTAAGCTAATTTCTCCCGATAGCTGTCTTCTTTCTTACGGAATATTGTTGATAGCAACTGCGAGCTCAGTGCCTTAGCTTTGCTGTACCTTGATACACTCACGTTTACTATCCTCCTGTCCTGTAACGTAATCATTTAATATTTAGGTAATATCGCATAAGTTAGTTTACTGCATTGCGGCACTCTCAGCTATGTCTGCTAGCTCTGTACTCGGGAGACAGGCGTGATTGAATACCCCGTCGGCCATCCTCGAAATGGTTTTCCGTGTTTTTCTGTTTCTTCTCCAGGTAGATACCGGGGAGGTACCTTTCTCAAGGTAACGGCCACTTCCATCTCATTTCCATTACACGTACACCTACAGTCAACACACTCACACAGCGGCTCATGCAGCTCACCCATCATCAGTTATGCCGAGAAGAGCAGCTACAGAAGTGCCGAGCCGATACACCCGGTTCTAAAAAGCAAATGGGTATTCATAATTTCACTTGGATACTAAAATGTCTGGGCTAAAGAATTCGAAAAATACGAACAAACATAACTCTAAAATAGCAAAATATAACCTAAATTAAGATAAAATATAATGAATTGATTCATGTACTTTCCTAATAGAATGGCTGAGTGGCTCAGACGTTTGAGGCGCTGGTCTTCTGACCCCAGCTTGGCTTGTTCGATCCTAGCTCAGTCCGGTGGTATTTGAAGGCGCACTAACACGTCAGCCTCGTGTCGTCAGATTTACTGGCATGTAAAAGAACTCCTGCGGGACTAAATTCCGGTACCTCGGCGACCAATAAATTATTAGCTTTCATAATACGCTTTGAAGAATAACGGATTTACTTACCAGCGGATGTCCGGCTCCATGGCTAAATGGTGCCGGATCGGAGATTTTAACCTTAAATAGTTAATTCCCTTGGCTCGAGGAGTGGGTGTGTGTGTGCTGTCCCCAACATCCCGGCAACTCACACACCACACATAACACTATCCTCCTCCACAATAACACGCAGTTACCTACACATGGCAGATGCGGCCCACCCTCATCAGAGGGTCGGCCTTGCATGGCCTGCACCCGGCTGGAAATAGCCGCAGAAAATTATTATATACCAGCGAATTCGATTTATATACACCCGCTGTGGGCCGGGGCCTATACTCCGGCTGTCATAAGATGCGACTAAAGGGGGGATCCCAGGGTCTCTCAACTTGAGAGCGTGGGTTGGTGACCACGGGACCTTCGACGGAATCTGGCATTGGTTCCACTTACACTGACTGACAGAGCAAATGCAACACCAAGGAGGAGTGGTTCGAAAGGGATGAAAGTTGGGGAAAAAACAGAGACGGCACGGACGAATAATTGATGTTTATTTCAAACCGATATGCAGGTTACACAATGCGCACGGCATCGACTCAGTAGGATGTAGGACCACCGCGAGCGGCGATGCACGCAGAAACACGTCGAGGTACAGAGTCAATAAGAGTGCGGATGGTGTCCTGAGGGATGGTTCTCCATTCTCTGTCAACCATTTGCCACAGTTGGTCGTCCGTACGAGGCTGGGGCAGAGTTTGCAAACGGCGTCCAATGAGATCCCACACGTGTTCGATTGGTGAGAGATCCGGAGAGTACGCTGGCCGCGGAAGCATCTGTACACCTCGTAGAGCCTGTTGGGAGATGCGAGCAGTGTGTGGGCGGGCATTATCCTGCTGAAACAGAGCATTGGGCAGCCCCTGAAGGTACGGGAGTGCCACCGGCCGCAGCACATGCTGCACGTAGCGGTGGGCATTTAACGTGCCTTGAATACGCACTAGAGGTGACGTGGAATCATACGCAATAGCACCCCAAACCATGATGCCGCGTTGTCTAGCGGTAGGGCGCTCCACAGTTACTGCCGGATTTGACCTTTCTCCACGCCGACGCCACACTCGTCTGCGGTGACTATCACTGACAGAACAGAAGCGTGACTCATCGGAGAACACGACGTTCCGCCATTCCCTCATCCAAGTCGCTCTAGCCCGACACCATGCCAGGCGTGCACGTCTTTGCTGTGGAGTCAATGGTAGTCTTCTGAGCGGACGCCGGGAGTGCAGGCCTCCTTCAACCAATCGACGGGAAATTGTTCTGGTCGATATTGGAACAGCCAGGGTGTCTTGCACATGCTGAAGAATGGCGGTTGACGTGGCGTGCGGGGCTGCCACCGCTTGGCGGCGGATGCGCCGATCCTCGCGTGCTGACGTCACTCGGGCTGCGCCTGGACCCCTCGCACGTGCCACATGTCCCTGCGCCAACCATCTTCGCCACAGGCGCTGCACCGTGGACACATCCCTTTGGGTATCGGCTGCGATTTGACGAAGCGACCAACCTGCCCTTCTCAGCCCGATCACCATACCCCTCGTAAAGTCGTCTGTCTGCTGGAAATGCCTCCGTTGACGGCGGCCTGGCATTCTTAGCTATACACGTGTCCTGTGGCACACGACAACACGTTCTACAATGACTGTCGGCTGAGAAATCACGGTACGAAGTGGGCCATTCGCCAACGCCGTGTCCCATTTATCGTTCGCTACGTGCGCAGCACAGCGGCGCATTTTACATCATGAGCATACCTCAGTGACGTCAGTCTACCCTGCAATTGGCATAAAGTTCTGACCACTCCTTCTTGGTGTTGCATTTGCTCTGTCAGTCAGTGTACTTGTGCCAGTACCATCACTGTCATCTTTCTGTCTGACAACCTTTGGTCAACTCCTTTCCATTTTCCTTTTCAACGCCGACGCTAGTAAGTATGTGAGGACTACATGGCTCTTCCCCTCCCCTTTTTCGCATACTTTCGAAGGATTGGACCTCAGCTTTCTCTTCTCCTGATTAGTGTTTAGAGGCGATGGTTACCTATTTGTTTTTGCTTTTAAAACCACCATCACCATCACCATCACTTGAACGTGGTCTTCGTCTCTTTTCACCTTTACTTATTATATTCCGGTTACGCAGTTGGGAAACACTCTTTTAAGAGATTGATATGCCACATAAAACAGTGAACGAGTGTGCTCCTGCTATCAGAAGTTCTACTTCGCGACAAAATTTCTATGTTCCCTGTCTTGTTAAGGATGGAAATTGAGTGTTCTGACTTCTACCGATGTTCCATTTTATTTAATGGGTTTATGCGCTGGAGTTTCCATTATATACTGAAAAAGCCATCTAGAAATCTGTTTGTGCTTGCATCGAACTTGAAGTTCCTTTGTTAGAGAAGAGCAACATACGGGATGTAGGAGGCTTTGGTTTAAATCTGTGCGCCATCTTTCTTCCAGCATTCAGTTAAGTTAATAATGGTTAATAAAGTGTAGTCTCTTTGTACATAATATGCCACACAAGATTAAAGGTAGAATATCAGACACATGATCCTAAGATCGCTGTCGATACCGACTAGAGTAGATAAGAAGGAAATGAAATATTTCAGGAGAGACAAAAAACTGGTTTCAAAATCTCGACGGCTTTCAACCGGTCAACTTGAGCTATAATTGGGAAATTTATCCCAGTTATCATTATTAACACAGACATAAAATAGAGTTACGCTTTTCTTTGTTCAGATTATTTCTTAAGTCACAGAATGTCAGAAAATCACATTTCCCCTCATTGTGTAACTACTACTACTAAGGTGTAGTAGCAGCAGTCCTCCAAAGATTCCGTTTTTTTTTTCATTCTCTTCAGTTCTACATAAGATTGGCATCCCAGCTCCTCCACCAGTTGACCAATACATTACACTCGAGGCCTTCCTCTGCAATTTCTTCCTCCCACAGAGTCCTCCAACCCTCCAATCCATGTATGTCTTCTTTTCTTCATATTCATTGACAAGCTCCGGGTTTCTCCAACTCTTTCCATTACTTCCTCATTAGTAACTCTATCTGTCCAAGGAATTTTCAGTGTTCGTCTATAGCTCCATTGTTCAAAGGCTTCTACCCTCTTCCTCTCTGCCATCCCCAGCCTCCAGGTATCAAATCCGTGCAGAAATATGCTTCGTACATATTGTATGTCTTAACTAATTGTTTCCTCAGTTTTAAGCTGATAATTTTAGATGTGAAGAGCTTTCTCTTTTTATTGAAGGCTATCATTGCCTGGTTAATCCTGCTGTTCGTGTTCATATTAAAATCTTACGGCTGTGTCAACGAATAAAATCCTTGACATTTAAACGCAATAGCTGACCACTTGATCGCACTGAATGTGAATGGGTTTGTTTGTTTTCTTATTGATTACTTCGTAGTTACTCTGGAAATCTAAGGGCTGCCTAGCCGAGGTGGTAAAAGCGTACTCCGTTCACCCGAACATGGGTTCCTTGCTAGGAAGACAAAAAATGTAAGGAACGAGTTTTCCAATTCTGGAGTGACACATGGCTAGAGGCATATTTTTGACGATAAACGCGACAAAAAATATTTTGAAGGGATTTTGAAATACCTTAACGAATCATATGATTCAGTGTAAGAAATTAGTGATTTTGTTTTCGTGAATTACTGCGAATTAAAGCGACAAGGCCAGTCTAAAGCGGAATTTACTTATTTTACGAAAATGCAGTGAAATTAATGGAAAGTAACGATCTTGAAACTGTACTCCAATATCACGCGTGTGAAGGAAAACAGAAGACAGAATAAGCATTCTTCATTTCGGTAGAACGTATTAATATTCTATAAAATCCCTTAATAGTATGGCCATATAGGGTGAAAGCTATATTCATGTAGGTTGAAAGGGTAATTTGTTATGTAATATTGATTAGGGCTATATTATAGTACGAATCAAAATTTCATAAGGAATAATTAATTATCAATATTGCTTCTCTTTTTTATGTATCTTCCCCATAAATAATTCACAAACCTCACGAATTAAACTTTTTTAAATAACTTTAGGAAAGGATTAAAGTGAAATTAAAGCGATAGGGCCATCCCTATTTCGCGAAATAATGCAGAAAATAGTTTCCTTTTCGCGAGATCGAACATAAATTAATGCGAAAAATCATGCCTGTATATATGGTCCTGACGTTCACTTACCCTATAACAAAAATGGGTGCCGTGATAGTTTCTCAAGGTAAATTCAGCCAGGCGTGAAGCTAACCATTCTATCCCACTAAGTTTGACAAACTTAAGTACTGAAATTCAAGGTTTAATCAAAATACTTCAAATATTTAAAAATAATGTTATGTACTGAAAATCGCTGAATATATTACACAATGCATTCTTGTAGGTAATTTCCTGTTGCCCTCGTACCCGGGAAATGAAACAACTAAATTTTACAAAATAAAGTTAATACAGAATCTGTCTTTAAACCCTTATTAACACGAATAGTACGGTAACTCTTTTGTTATGATCCGCATTGTGTCAGCAAATACTTCTCCGTGTTTTCCATTGTGATATTTGGCGCTGATCTGATGAAATTCTCTTGTAGACTTAGAAGGAGCATTCAGCATCACAGGAAGTCACCGATACATATTTTAAAAGATAAAACTAGGTGGGTGAAATATCTACCGGAGGCTCTTCTTCTTCGTCTTGCAGACAGACAAGGAGCTTAGATAACCTACATTTCGTTTCAAGACTGCATGGAATTTGTTACAGCTTCAACTGATACTCAACTCTAATCATTTGCATATCCCCCGATGGTATGTACTGAAACGGGAACGCCCTACGAGCATTCACGTTACATTCTTTTATTAAGAGGAGCTCGCTAACACCCGGCCGTAAGCATTTAAAACTTGCGCCGAGCGCACAGGCATAGTGGGAACTGCAAGCAAGCTCGCGATGTTCTAGAACACCGGCCAAGGACAAGCGACGTCACGCAGAAGGTTCCTTCGTGTTCCATAGCATTACTGCATGAACGAAATATAATCTCAATATTTCAATAACGTCACCTTGCAGGCAGGAATAATGAACGCTACTAGCCGAAATTTCGTGTCAATCGGTGTGAAGATGGCCAAGATATAAAATTTTCTTGGGGCCCACATGTGTAGCCACGCCCACCGGCCTTCGGCAATATAAGCGAGTCGCCAGCCTGGGGTAAGGCAGAATGTGTGCAGTGTGCAGTAGGCAGAGAGTGAGGGAAGTCGGCAGTAAGCCGTGAGTTCAATGAGTGTGTGCAAGTAAGCACGTCGCGACATAATTCGTCACTCGGTTCGGCTGTATACTTGAGTTTAGAACGTTCGTGTTAAAAGCTTTCTCCGTGGGCTTGACTTCATTTAAAGACTGTGTTTCTCGCATAAACTGTGCCAGCCTTGATTTCATTTAACGACTGTGTTTCTCGCATAAACTGTGCCAACCTCGATTTCATTTAAAGACTGTGTGAAAACAGCGATAGTGTTTCTAGCCAGCCTTGATTTCATTTAAAGACTGTGTGTAAACAGCGATAGTGTTTCTAGCCAGCCTTGATTTCATTTAAAGACTGTGTTTCTCGCATAAACTGTGCCTGCCTTGATTTCATTTAAAGACTGTGTGAAAACAACGATAGTGTTTCTAGCCAGCCTTGATTTCATTTAAAGACTGTGTTAAAACAGCGACAGTGTTTCTAGCATAGACTGTGCCGACCTTCATTTCATTTAAAGACTGTGTCTATCCGTTGAACTGTGTTCATAATAAACTGTGCCAACATTCCCTCTTAAAGACAGTGGAATGCAGTATCGTGATTTCTTTCCGAGGAACCATGCCAATTCCCACCACAACCTGTTCAGAATCACGTATGATCTTAAGTGCCAGTAGAAATGAAATGGCGTATGGCTTTTAGTGCCGGGAGTGTCCGAGGACATGTTCGGCTCGCCAAGTGCAGGTCTTTTGATTTGACACCCGTAGGTGACCTGCGCGTCGTGATGAGGATGAAATGATGATGAGGACGACACATACACCCAGCCCTCGAGCCGGCGAAATTAACCAATGATGGTTAAAATTCCCGACCCTACCGGGAATCGAACCCGGGACCCCTCTGACCAAAGGCCAGCACGCTAACCATATAGCCATGGAGCCGGACTTAAGTGCCAGTGATAATCTTCTAAAAAAAAAATTACGACGTAATAGAACTTGGACTGTCATTTATTTCAACAAGTGTATTGTGCTGATGGAGTACAGTGCAGAGACTGTACCCGGTAAATTTAATTTCCTTTATGAAGTGCTTAATCACTGCACCTCGGAAGGTCCTAGATTGTTTTCGTTTGTTTATTATTCCAAATACGATAATTCCTTCCATCTTATCCTCGTGGAACTGTGACTCTAACTTTATCCTTGCCGCTAAAGTGCGTTCAACATCATCGACTGTGGGAACTATTTCGGCGTGCTTCGCCTTAGAGAAGTGTCACACCAGTGTCCCATGACGTCCAATGTGGAAGCTCCACATTTCCCCGTTCCTGCCTCAGGTTTGAGTCATCAACACTAATACCAACGACGGAAGACAACGCCGACGCCGACCGCAAGACGACGCAGCCGTCGCAGGACGACGTCCTCTCCACGCCTTCAGGGACAACTCCACGATTCAGCTGTAAAAGGTGACATAATTCTTTGCATATCTATTGAATAAACTGAAGGATCCACTTAATCATGATTTTTTTTTCACTACCCTTCTCTCTCACTCTCTTAGCATGGGCCGTACACGCCTTGTCGTTCCTCATGCTCTCCGATAAACTGAAGTACGGGCGTTCCTGTTACAGTACGTGTACGAAGATACATTGACATCCGACCATTTTTTCCGGATGATTCAATGTTTTTGTCAGGCACTGAGTAAAACCGAAGTCATGATAATCAAGAAATCAAGATAGAAAAGAACACTAACATCAACATTGGCCATCACAAAATCCAACAGACTGACAATTTCTGTGCCTGGGTATTGTCACTACAGAGGATAATAAATGCAGCACAGAAATTAGCAGGAGAATAGCAAGTGCTAAATATGCATTTCACGAGAAAAGACAGCTGCACGTTATTCATTTGCAACATATCTGACTACTGTGATGATGTGTATAATGACCTTAACTTACAGACAGCCAGACGACTACAAAAAATCAAAATTCCTCCATACATTTTATTTTCAGTGTGAAACCCTGTCAACACATCTCACTGTATCTTAAACTGTGTATGCTAACCCTGCAGAGGAGAAAGCAACTTTATTCCCTGTGTCTGCTGTGCAACACTCTAAGTAACTTTGCACCTCAGTACCCAGCACCAAGGTTTATCAAGCTCTTGCAGGCTCATCAACTAAAACCGAGCTCGATAGCTGCAGTCGCTTAAATGCGGCCTGTGTCCAGTAACTCGGAGATAGTGGGTTCGAGCGCCCCACTGTCGGCAGCCCTGAAGATAGTTTTCCGTGTTTTCCCATTTTCACACCAGGCAAATGCGGAGATTGTACCTTAATTAAGACCACGGCCGCTTCCTTCCACTTCCTAGGCCTTTCCTAACCCATCGTCGCCATAAGACATATCTGTGTTGGTGCGACGTAAAGCAAATAGCTCATCAACTAAATACCGGCTCTCACAACAGGAACATCTTAAACATTCCCGCGCACATCACGAAATGGTACAGAAACTCCTTCACGATAAGTGTAGGGCGGGTCTGGAACTCCATACAAGACGAGACAGAGCCTGAAGCCCGGCTCCTCATTCAAATATCAGTATGAGAAATATTTACTTTCTGTTTAGCTGGGACCGTTATTACTGTTAGATTATCAGTATTCGGGAGACAGTAGGTTCGAACCCCACTGTCGGCAGCCCTGAAAATGGTTTTCCGTGGTTTCCCATTTTCACACCAGGCAAATGCTGGGGCTGTACCTTAATTAAGGCCACGGCCGCTTCCTCCCAACTCCTAGCCCTTCCCTGTCCCATCGTCGCCGTAAGACCTATCTGTGTCGGTGCGACGTAAAACAACTAGCAAAAAAAAGATTATCAGTATGATCATCATCATCATCATAGTCGTAATACAGCTGTAATTATTTTATAGGTTAGAGTTTAATGGTCATTTCTTCAATGGTGATCAGTAAGAGATAAATAAATTACATATTCCATTCCTTTACTCTTTGACAAGTGAAAATGTCCGCGAATTTTGGTTCTGATATACTGATACCTGTATTTCGTTTTATATACTTTTACACATTCTTAGTAATATTACATATTTTTACATATTATGTGAAGAATGTAACATTGTTGTACATATCGAGGTAATTATACAAAAAAAAATGTCAGCTCGTTTGATTTTGAGACTATAGTAAAATAACTGACGAATTTAATCGCATATAGAATATATTTTAATTGCTAAACTTGACTTTATAATTCCTTTAAAATTTGGATTTTTAACCCTTTTCTGTGAAATACAGTAGGTCTGAGTGCCTCGGGAGATAGTGGGTTCGAACCCCACTGTCGGCAGCCCTGAAGATGATTTTCCTTGGTTTCCCATTTTCACACCAGGCAAATGTTAGGGTTGTATCTTAAATAAGGCCACGGCCGCTTCCTTCCCACTCGTAGCCCTTTCCTATGCCATTCTCGCCATAAGACCTATCTTTGTCGGTGGGACGTACATGCAATTGTAAAAAAGAAGATCTGTAACGAAAACGTAGTAGTAGTAGTAGTAGTAGTAGTAGTAGTAGTAGTAGTAGTAGTAGTAGTAGTAGTAGTTCGACATCAACTGTCACGTAAGCTACTAGTTTGCTTCGATCAGCTGCACTATGATTTTTTTTTTCCTTTCGATATTTGCTGTTGACTTTCGTCAGCGATGCCATTTCATTTCTTTCATAGCGATGTTTGTCCTTCTCCAGAAGCCTGCTGATAATGCTCGCCGCTGGCGGTTTCTAAACTTCTGCTCGCAGTGGACCTGTAATGAGCACAACAAACACACAGAACACGTGTTACAGACAGCGGACTATTCTGTCCTTAAGCAAGTTTTCATTAAAAGTAATGCAGCTCAACAAAAGCCACTTTGCTCCAGGCCTTTTGGGGTTGGTCGGTTTAATAGGCTTGTTTGGCGACATGTGCACCTTGCGAGTATTAAATAGCTTCCAATTATTACAATACTGGATGTGCATGCATTTTGCTCTGTGTTGCCTGTTAGAGATGGTACTACATTTAACACTAAATGACAAAAGCTGACACCGGGTAATTCGAAATTCTAGTCACTGAATTATTCCTTCCTTTATACTAGTGTATACGGGGTGTATCATAATAATAGTATAAAGTGATACAGCTGTAAATACACAATACTAGAAGCAAAATAATTATTTGTAAACATGGGTCCGCAAACAAATTTGGGGTTACCGGCCAGCACCGACTAGATTGTGTGTAAACGTCATCCTAGTTAGGTAGAGAAAACTCATTAGTAGAGCCCGGATTTCCGTGCACTATCAAATCTCAAAATATTCATGCATTCATGCTCTGTCATATGACGGAACATGCATATTAAACTAGAAAATATGCACTATCAAAATTAAGTTCCACATTGTTATATTTCCATTTCCTTTTGAAACACTGCACAGCTAATTTCTCCTCATTTTCTTCATGTAACTTCATTCGTTTATCCGACAAAACATTCCTGAACAGAGAAAATGATCTTTCTACGTTACAAGAAGTGTCAGGTTCAAACATAAATGAAGACATTTAGGTCGAAGTATATCTGAAGTTCTATTTGGTAGAAAGGTAATGACCAATCTTGACAATATCTTAAGGAGTAGAAACATAACATTAACAACAAAGATCCGTATAGTACGGGCTATGGTTTTTTCCAGTTCTGATGTACGGATGTGAGACCTGGACCATAAGAAAGCTGAACGCTGTAGAATAGACTCCTTTGACTTGTGGTGTTGGAGGAAAATCCTTAGAGTCCCATGTACTGCAAAGAGAACAAATAGGTCAGTTTTACAGCAAATAAAACCAGAGTGTTCCTTGGATGGCCTAATTCTGAAACAAAAACTAAGATACTTTGGACACTTCATGAGAAGACACAATTCATTAGAAAAGACCTTAATGCTGGCGAAGATCGAAGGCACAAGGAGAAGAGGGCGGCAAAGAATATGATGAATTGATGACATCACAGAAGTACTGAATTCCAGCTTGTAAAATCTTCGGGAGGCAGTGCAGGACAGAAGAAATTGGCGTATTTTAGTTCCTGGGGTCACGGAGAGTCGGAATTGACTAAACGAATAGAGAGAGAGAGATAGATCTGAAGTAATCTCTTTTAAAAATTTAACTTAGAAATTCCTTTCCCTCAGTCCATTTAGACACGAGGTCTCGTCATAAACTTTTACCAGCTGGCATGACACGAACACTTCACAGCACAGTCCAACACTAAATTACAGTTTGAAGCGTGTGAGCGTGCTGCTTTCCAACTCCCTTCTTTTCTCAATTATTTTGGCCTCAGACGTGTGACCACTGAGAGTTCCGGGTAGGGAATTCCAAGAAAACAAAACAGGATTCAGTGCAAAACCAAGGTTGTAAGCTGTGTCACAGAAGTGTCATTCAAGTTTTGATTTCTTCCTCCAACATAGACGAAAAAAGAAATAGCCGTCATCTAGTAATGCAACAGTTAGGATTCAGTTTTTGCTGGGACACCTGATTTCTAAGCATTAGAGTGGTCGACGCGGGGTCTTCCCGCTTATGCCAATGTTTATTCAAGCAGCAGATGAGAAAGTGCTTGGCTAACTGGATTATAGGACCTCTGTTATTTCTAGGAATACATTTTCTTTCTCTCTCAATGATAGATAAATAACGTGGATCTCCGATCCCAAATTCTGCAAACCCTTATCCAAAAAAGGCACTATCATGCACGTTGACATCAGAAGAAAAGTCATATAATCCAATATAAATGTCCAATTATTCGCTATTGAGTCCAAAATTTTCAAAATATGCATTATGCATAAATTTTCTCCCAAAAGGCGAAAACGTGAAAACATGCACAGAAAAAGTACGGTTGTTTAGAACTGATTAGTCATAAAACGAAAATTTGCAAAGTTTCAGAAGTGTAACCAGCTTATTTAGGAACATGCATTTGCATGGAAATTTGGACCCTAGTCATTGGATACGTTGGTAGAAGCGCAGTTGTTCTTAATGAACAGTTTGTTAAGAAGGAAGCCATGCGTTCCAGTGGCGAGTTAGTCAAATGCTAACATAAAAACTTTCCAGACTGTCAAACGCACAGAGATGTCAATATAAACGATAACGCTATAAACATACCTTTAAAAATAGTAGTAGTATAATTTTTACTGGTATGTTTATAGTGTTATAATTTTTATTGAAATCTTGGTGTGTTTGACAGACTGGAAAGTTTTTATGTTATATTTTAATGAACAAGAAAATAGTCGTACTTAGTACGTTACCCACATGCTGTGTGCATGAGCGACGTTTCTCACTGAATGTGAGATTACGTGTACTAGGAGATCATTTTATTGCCTCGCGGATTAAATTTTACCAGACAGACTCAATGGGCGGAATTACCTTCAGTTTCTTCGGCATCATCTTCCAGGATTGTCTGAATCCGGGTACAAGGACGACACTTTGAACACTTCCTTTAACTACGAGTAAGTACACTGTACAGTTATTGCAGCATGTAACTGTACCATACTAAGTAAGACTGTTTTCTTGTTCATTAAAAACAATTGCGTATCTACCAAATTATCTAATAACGTTTTTCATGTTTTTTATTTTTTTTATTTTTTAAAATTTTGCGATTTGCTTTACGTCACATCGACGCAGATAGGTCTAGGAGTGGGAAGGAAGCGACCGTGGCCTTAATTAAGGTTCAACCCCAGCATTTGCGTGGTGGAAACTGGGAAACCATGGAAAACCATCTTCAGGACTGCCGACACTGGAGTTCGAACCCACTATCTCCCGAATGCAAGCTCACAGCCGCGCACTCCTAATCGCACGACCAACTCGCCCGGTACATTCTAAATTATATCGCAAACGATTGGTTTACTAAGACGTTTTTTCTTCTAGGATCGTGTACTTACAGCTGTTTTAATTTGCAAGTATTAATTATGATACACCCTGTATATTTGTCGAGTCGATGTCCACACACCTACTTAATTGCACTAGCCAGCGGAAAAAATGTTTCCAAATTAAAAGCAGTCAATTCCTATTCATTTTGATGTGAAATAAGCAGATATAATGTTTGAAACGCTCAGTTAACTTTCATCGTCTTGAAAAACAGGAATTACCGGGCGAGTTGGCCGTGCGGTTAGGAGCGCGCAGCTGCGAGCTTCTATGCGGGAGATAATGGCTTCGAACCCCACTGTCGGCAAGCCTGAAGATGGTTTTCCGTGGTTCCCCATTTTCACACCAGGCAAAAGCTGGGGCTGTATCTTAATTAAGTCCACGGCCGCTTCCTTCCCACTCCTTGGTTTTTCCTAGCCCATCGTCGCCATAAGACCTATCTGTATCGGTGCGACGTAAAGCAAAAAAAAAAAAAAAAAAAAAAAAACAAAACAAACCCAAAACAGGAATTTGTTTGGTGATGGACGGACATTGTTTAATTTTGTTACGACATAAAAGTCTTTTGTTGTGCGTAGGGTAACCTACCTGGTGTTATTTTCAATAATATAATTGTCTGCGTTCTGAGCTCTAAGCAATTTTCAGGGGTGTGTGGTGATGATGATAGTATTGAGACAAGGGGAGGGCGAAACCCAATTTCGCTGCATAGCCTACTCCACTCGAATAACAGCAAGAGGTCTACTCAAGACATAACGTCTCCATCCGACGCCACGACGAAACACCATCATATGACTTCACTCCAGTTGAACACTGTGCAGAAGTTTGGAATTGAACGCAGACTTTTGGCACGGAATATAGTGTTTAGAAGAAATATCCCGCCGGTCAACATTCTGATAGTCAGTTTTCTCCAGCTACGGTCTCTAATCGACTATCCACAGTATCACACTTAACGTCCTAACGATCATGATCACCGGGTGGGCTAACTTCGTATTAAAATGTGATTCAAAGCTACGTTATATTGCTGCTCTCATACTCCTGGTTTGAATAATCATGAAGTCAGGTTAATATCCAATAAAAAATTTGTGACGCTTTCTTCTTGAATTCTCTAAAAATCGTCTCTGCAAGGGCTCTTCCTTCTAGAACAGTTGTATAGTCTGCTCTTATTGGACGCCTTACTGACTAGACATTTCTTTCTCTGTGCGCTCTCCACGGTTGTTTACACACCTCTCAGCTGAGCAAAGTCGTAAAAGGAAAAGAGCATCCTGCAGAGTGAAGTGATGGTCAGACAGTGACCTTTTAAGACCGTACGCACGTCTGTTCTAAAGAAATATCTCCCTCCATGAAGCAGTCTAATAGTGACGCTTTTAAGACTTTACACGTGTCTGTACGATATTAAAGTATATATCTTTGAGACAGCCCTGTTAATCCTAACAGTGGCTCTGTAGGATTGTACTATATATGTTTGAATCTAATGCGTCTGTTTGAAACAAATGTCTCTATCCTTGAAACTGATTTGTTAATCCCAAAATTATCTTAAGACTGTACATATATCTGTTTGAAATCAATGTCTCTATCCTTGAACCTGATTTGTTAATCCCGACAAGTGTCTCATTTGAATATTGTACATATTCCGGTTCAAAACTAGTGTATCTACCTGTAAGCCAGCTTTGTTCAGCCCAAATGTGACTCTCTTAAGGAGAGTCATGACTGAAATATTGAACTACAATTTGTCACTGATCAAAACCAAATTTAAAACATAAACTCATATTAAAACCAGGGGAACAGAACCAGCTTTTGGGTGGTTAGGCCGTGTGCATTTCAGGGTTTCGCGCAGACGTGCCATTTGGGCTCATCAGTTGGATTAACACGCTCCTCCAAGACTGTTTAGCAGTGGCAGACCAACGACTCCCCTTTAAGATTGTACGTCTGTTTGAAATACATGCCTCTGTCCTTAAGCCAGGTTTGTTAATCACAACAGTGACACTTAAAATACGTACGTCTAGCGTCTCAAAAATCCTACGTGCATTGCCCGGGGTTCGAATCGCACCCGCATTGGTAAGACTCCTGTGAGAGTGCCACTCGTCTATCTCGCCCGCTCGTTGAAAACTACAGTACTGCTCTAGAATGTACTGCAACTGATTTTAAGATGCATTGCGATGTTAGGATGGAATATGAACAATGTGGAACCACAAGCCTGACATCTCGCCGAGTCGTGAGGGTGTGTAACCGAGTATTGAACCAGTATGGTCCACTTTCTCGAGCGAAATGTGCTTTCTCTCTGTCATAAATCTCCTCTCGCGCTCTCTCTCTCTCTCTCTCTCTCTCTCTCTCTCTCTCTCTCTCTCTCTTGACACACACAACCGTATTTCTCCTCTTAATAATTGTCCTAGTTTATTCTTGCTCCGTACTTACATTTCTACAGCTGCTTTTCCTTTATACATTCGTATATTCTGGTTGTCGTTGCGTATTTACTATTTATACTCTCACTTTGTTATAAAATTATGGAAGTCTTTCAAACTTAAGGGCATCTCGACATGAAATCTGCATATTTTAGGACCTATTTTGTAGTTTCATATCTAAGAAACTATTCGTTTGTTCCAAGACTATCAAACTTTGTTCTCCTTTTAATCTCAACTGAGGCAAAACACATACATAATCTTAACTCCCTTAGTTCAACATTAGGGATGCATATAGTAGCAAATCACTTTTAACAGTTCAAAACTCTGTCACTTTGTAAGTACATTTTCATGCCTCTCTGGTGTAGTGGGTAGCATCATTAGCTGCCACCACCGGAAGACCGGGTTCGAATCCCGGCTCTACCACGAAATATGAAAAGTGGTATAAGGGCTCGAACGGAGTCCACTCAGCCTCGGGAGGTCAACTGAGTAGAGGGGTTTCGATTCCCACCTCAGCCACCCTCGAAGCGGTTTTCCGTGGTTACCCACTTCTTCTCCAGGCAAATGCCGGGGTGGTACCTAACTTAAATCCACGGTCGCTTCCTTCCCTCTTCCTTGTCTATCCCTTCCAATCTTCCCATCCCCCACAAGGCCCCTGTTCAGCATAGCAGGTACTGGTCCTCCTTCCCGGTTTTATTCTACGACTCAAAGTCTCACGCTCCAGCACAATGCCCTTGAGGCGGTAGAGGTGGGATCCCTCACTGAGTCCGAGGGAAAAACCAACCCTGGATGGTAAACAGATTAAGAAAGAAAGAAATTACTTTAGTTATACAAGTTGTGACAATAACGTTCGGTGAATGATGTCAGAACCGCCGATCCGGCAACGCTGGCGACACGCAACGTTGCACCTGCATAGCAGCAGGTTTTGACCACCTGCTCCCAACATTGTTCAGTTGAACATCGTGTGTGTGTGCCGTGTAAGACCTGTTTGACATAGTGCGTGTTTAGTGCGTTGGTTTTGAACTACGAACGGGATCATGAACGACCAAAAGATCAATGTACAGTTTTGTTTTAAGCTTGGCAAGACACCGAAAGAAACGCAAGCGATGTTGGTGCGTGTTTATGAAGATCAAGCATTGTCCTTGAAGTGTGTGTACGAGTGGTTCGCCCGTTTTCGTGGAGGCCGGGAAAGTGTTTCTGACAACCCCCGTAGCGGCAGACGGCGACCGCCGTCAGTAACGAAAACATTGAGAAGGTGAGGACATTAATCACGAACGATCGGCGATTAACTGTGCGCATGATAGCGGATGAACTGCAGATTAACCGTGACACCGTGCGACAAATCTTTACCCAGAAGTTAGGGAAGAGGAAAACGTGTTCTCGTCTTGTGCCACATCACTTGGCTGACGATCAGAAGCAGGCACGTTTAGAGGCTTCACAGGATTTTGTCGAAACGGCGGATGCGACACCAAATTTCTTGAACTGTATCGTCACTGAGGATGAAACCTGGTGTCTCAGGTACGACCCTGAAACGTAACGGCAAAGCATGGAATGGCGTTCTCCGGGATCCTGCAGACTTCTTTGTATTCCCACGACTCAAACTCGCTTTGAAAGGAAAGAGATTTGACGATATTTCTGACATCCAGCGAAACGTGACGAGGCTTTTGAACTCCATCCCAAAGGAAGCCTTCTTTGCAAAGTTTCCAAGTCATGTATCGCCGATCTCAGCAGTGCATAGTTATGGGAGGGGGACTATTTCGAAGCACAGTAAAGTCACTGTCGTGCATTGTTCATCTGTGTTGATAGTACCGGACTATTCACCGAACTTCATTGCCACAGGTTGTATTTCCTTTGTATTTGTCATAAATATGTCTTACGGCTGGAGGTCATCAAAATATTTGTTTCATGAAATTAGCGATACAGAATGTGTGACGCCATGTCACCTAGTAATGGTGCAGGCTGTGATGTGAAGTATTGATGAATGGCCGTGACTGAGGGACGTATAGAATAATTTTTTTTATCAAAAAGGTCTCATCTCGCCATACTCTAGAAAACTCATAATTTCATTCGTAGTAGTTTGATAGGCCCTGAATCAGTTACCTCCGTTCGCTGCTCTGAATCCTACACTTGGCGACTCCAAAATGCTTGCGGATATCTCGAAATCGATTCGTTAGATGCAAATAAATTCATCGTTATCAAGTTTTATTTCTGAAAGACATATTTATGATCATTTGATTTTCTGAAAAGGAAATTTGACCCGTTTTTAATAAAAGCAGGTTGATAACTTTAGCGGCTACAATAAAGAGTTACAAGTGTGTCAAAAATATTTTAAAAATGGCTCTCAAAAACTAATTGGAGTGTTTAGTGCCATACTGATTATCTTTTAGGGAAAACTATGAGTTTTGCAAGTCCCGCTTCTAGCTCTTGGGCAATATACCGTGTTTGATTGCTCTGGCTCTAGACCAGGGCCTCTCAGGGTGCATGCGTGTGGTGCATGCACTGTGCACGGTGCAAAAGACGACTTGGCTTGGTTGACCAGAATGCAGACCCCCCCAATGCTCCATTTGGAGCAATAGCGCTTACTTTCTCTTTTCTCACGCCTGTCTCGCTCACTCCGCCTGTCTCCCTCTGCCCCACTTGCGCCGTAGCGCTCCAAATCCTGGCGGAGTTGAGCCGAGTATAGCCGAGTAGAGCCGAGCTTAGCCGAGTAGCCCAGAGACGAAGCGTTGATCCGAGCCATGCCGAGCGGCACCGATGCACAGTGCACGGAGCTCTTGCGCCTCGATCTGCATGCGTGAGATTTTGGGCGTTTGAGAGACCCTGCTCTAGACTATCAAGTTCCTTTCCTTGCAGTTGTTCGTGAAACAGAATATAACAATTTTCTTTTCAGTTTGCTTTACTTCGCACCGACAGAAATAGGTCTTACGGCGACCGTGGGATAGGAAAGGACTAGGAGTGGGAAGGAAGTGTCCGTGGTCTTAATTAAATTAAAGCCTCAGCATTTGCCTGGTGTGAAAATAGGAAATCACGGAAGATCATTTTTAGGACTGCCGAAGGGTTCGAACCCACTATCTTCGGAATGAAAGCTCACAGCTGCGCGATCCTAACCGCTCGGCTAACTCGCTCGGTAAAAGATGTGTATGATTTCTGAGAAACATTTACCTAAATATTTTTTAAAATGTCACTTTCGGGAATGTATTGTTGCTTGAGGGGGAATGGCATTAGTATTCCTATAACTGAAACACACTTTTGTTGCAGAAACCTATATACATTATAAGGCATATCCAAACTTTTAGGTCGCATTCCTCGCACGTAGAAGAACAAAATATGTTGTATGAACATATTTCCGGAAACGCTTTATTTCCTTGTTAGGACTCATTTTCTACAACTCTACACAGTACATAAATCATGGGAAACACACAGAAACAGAACGTACTAGCATAGCACATGAAACTCTATCGTACATGAGACGTTAAAAGTATCTAGCATTTATTCATCAACTTCCCTTCGCATTGAATTCCGGATGCACTGGTGGATCCGAGGAGTACTGTGTAGGCATGCATCCATTTTCACATCCAAGTATACCATTAACACTTTGAATCCTATGGATGTGCATATACATCGATTTCAGCTAAATGCTTAACGATGTAGGACCTGTATTGACATAGCTAACTGTAAAATTCTGAATAAAATTTAATGTTGCCTCTATAATTGTTTGATGACTTTAGCAACTTATTTTCAACCTTTTAGGTAAAGCATATTTCATATAAGAAAAGGATATCTAGCTCAAATTATATTTTGAAGTGTTTATGCATAGATGACTCACTAACGCAAAATAAAATACTTTATATTACGTACCTTGCATCATACAGTGGAAAAATTGTCTCAATAAAAGTTCGTTTTATAATACTTTATATTTTAGAAAGTATTTTAACATACTTCCTTGTATTAAATTTGTTTTATAGTGTCTGGTTAAATACTATTCATTTTTATTAGCATCATTTCAGTTTTGGGAATTTTCATCAGCTTGATGGACAACTACAGCACATCAAATCGTGATTATGACGATTTTAACAAATATGTATGTAACTGTAAATTCAAAACTAATTTATTTAATTTATTTTAATTTCAAAGACTCCCGCAAGTACTGAGGCTGCTCTGGTTGACAGATTGTGCTAAAACACTGGTACATATATAATTATAGATATAAAATTAATTAAACAAACAGCCGTATTACAGAAAGCATCCTTATTAAGATATAGGTTATATCAAAATGATTATATGATAGCTGAATTCAGTAAAGACTACATTACTATAGCGTTCATTTTCACTTTTTACTTCGGAAAACCTGAAGTAGGTGTTACTAAAATGTGAAATAGCTAACTAAATAAAAGGAAACGCAATGAGGCCAACAGTGTCACTATGAGGTTAAATAAATGTTGTGCCTTATTAAAATTTCTTGTCAATTTTTCTTTCCATAATGCTCTCTCATATGTTCAATGGATAACATTGAAAATATCATTTACAATTTTTCCCTGTCTCATAATAGTGTAAATAGATATTTGATTCTTCTACTACTTATGTTATTGTTTTTGATTCAATAATGAAAATATAATGATAAAATCAGAAAGCATTGTATTGGATTTTGATGTTTGACATATACGAAATATGTTTCATTCTATCAAATAATTATATCAAATTATTACCGAATATAAAAGCTCAGTTTTTCAAACCTGTCAAATTTGGCTTAGAGCAGGGACATTTGACACAATAAGGCCAAGATTCAAAACGTTAAACCTATATATTTTTATTTTACTTTAGTGTATGGCATTACACCGTGGTATAGGGGTAGCGTGCCTGCCTCTTACCCGGTGGCCCTGGGTTTGATTCCCGGCCAGGTCAGGGATTTTTATCTGGACCTGAGGATCTATCTGACAGTGAGATAGCGGCCCCGGTCTAGGAAGCCAAGAAAATTGGCCGAGAGGATTAGTCGTACTGACCACACGACACCTCGTAATCTGCAGGCCTTCGAGCTGAGCAGCGGTCGCTTGGTAGGCCAAGGCCCTTCAAGGGCTGTAGTGCCATGGGGTTTGGTTTCGTTTGTATGGCATTACAAGCGTTACTAACATACAGCATAAAGAAAGAAAAAGGGAAATATAAAAATGTAAGATGAATTATTTAAAAATTTGTTAAGCCTATGGAATAGCATTAAAGAACTCCAAATAATTTCCAGAGTACGGAGACAAGGGAAATATTTATGCACAATATGTTTCATGATTTGTCTGAAAAATTCGCCAAATTTGCAGGGTGGGCTCCGGATTCCCTCCCACTTGTACACCATGTCAGTACGTATTCCATGATTTGTTCTAATCCTGTTCATCGTCAACCACTTTCTTCGGGGCACATTCGAAGTATCGGGTTTAACATTGCCTTTGAGAAAACAGTGCAGCTACGGTGGAGAGCTATTAATCCATTCTGGTAAAATCTTGTTTTACTTTCTCGTGTATCATGTACCAAAGAGGATAGCTCTATGCGTCGTGGCACGGCCAGTTCTGGTCGCTATCTCAGCACTCGGAACACAGTATGGGTTCAAATCTCCCGTCTGCCATCCTCGAAAAGGTTTTCCGTGATTTCCCACTTTCATCTCCAGGCAATTGTCGGGATGGTACGGCCGCTCCCTTTCAGTTCCTTACCCCTACAAGTACACATATACCCTCACCCAACTGTACCTACATGTAGTTCACCCCTGTGGGTTGTATTGGGAAAAGCAGCTACAGAACTGATGAGCCAAACGTGTCCTCGGACAGTTCCAGCACTAAAAGCCATACGAAAAAAATAAGTCTCTTGCGCATGTACATTATGTACGGTGTGTGTGTGTGTGTGTATTCATTCTGAAAGAGGGTACTCGTCCATTTCTTGGAACACTATTATTTGTTTAGCATAGTAGTCGGGTCAGATTCCAACATCGTTGGACGAATTCGTAGGACTACTCCTACTGCACTATCCCGTACGATATTTTATGTACGCGACTGGAGGGCTAATTGGTTGAACCCCTGGTACTTATGCAAATTTTTCTTCAGGGCCATTGTTCAGGTATTGGTGCCTCGACTGCATGGGGAGCAGTTCGGATCACTATCTAGAATGTATGTATGTATGCATGTATGTAGGTATGTATGCATGTATATTTCAAAGCAGTACGAATTTATCCGTTTTAGAAATAGTGGAGAAGAAAAAATAGATCACCTATCTACTATTAAATATTTGGGAAGTGTTAGAACCTGGAATGGAAATTATTGAGAGAGAGATTTTTCTTCTTCTTCTCCTTCTGAAATTATTTATTAGCAGTACATCTCTTCGAATAAGAGCGAGTACATGATTTTAAACCGCTTCTTCTCGATTTCGTTACTGTGGTTAAGAGTACCCCGTTGGAAATTCTTATAGCCTACTGGTTTCAAATTCGTGACTCAGCAGGGAAGAGAATCCCGATGGAAATCTTCTGTACTAACACGTGTGGCTGCTCAAGGAATACTAATTTATGCCAGATGCATTTACGAAATTCATGGTGAATGAAGACATAATTTGTAGGATACATAAAAAATTGTATTTATTTAGTTACGTTACGGACGTGCCGCAGTATACTAATGATGCCTTCTCTTTCTTCCATTTCAGGTAAGATCGTCCGCAGAAGCCCGATTCTAAATAGCTGATTGGTAATGTAAACCATTTCTCTCTTTAAAATTCACTACGCGACAAATGTTATGCTCTTATTTCCTGGGGAAATGTGAATTGGTCATTTGATGTTCTGACGATTTTATAGTAACATGTCTCAAATAGTGCGTATAACGTGTGTAAATATTTTGGGGGTAGTTGTGACAATTTTGATGTTACTGAGAAAATTTGATGTTCTAAGAACAGTTACTACAGCTACCGTCATACTTCTGATGCATTAAATATTGCATACCGTCGATCTGTCTCGAAATACCGTTGACAGTGTTGTCGGAGTTATACTAACCCGCAGCACTTTAACGAAAATTCTTTGATATTGTTCATGTAATACTGAGCAGAATTTTTCTGGTCAGAGTTTTAAGATGAAGCATACCTCATAGGGGTTTTTCTATTTGCAGTGATGATATTTATATAGAAAATGGAGATATATTTGACAAAGTACATGCCGGCCCAGTGGTGTAGGGGTAGCGTGCCTCTTACCCGGAGGCCCCGGGCTCGATTCTCGGCCAGGTCAGGGATTTTACCTGGATCTGAGGACTAGTTTGAGGTCCAATCAGCCTACGTGATTACAATATTGAGGAGCTGTCTGACGGTGAGGTGGCGGCCCCGGTCTACAAAGCCAAGATTTACGGCCGAGAGGATTCGTCGTGCTGACCACATGACACCTCATAATCTGTAGGCCTTCGAGCTGAGCAACGGTCACTTGGTAGGCCATGGCCTTTCGAGGCTGTTGTGCCATGGGTTTTAGTTTTTTACTTGACAGAGTACTACTTCTTCTCCTTCTTCGCCTTTTTCCCAGTTTTAATGTAATCGGCCCTGGATGTTGATTTGATTCAGTTTTACGGCCGGATGCTCTTTCTAACACCAACCTATATGGAGGGATGTACTCATTATTTCGTGTTTCCGTGGTTTTTGATAGTATGGAATGTTGTAAGTAGATGAGGAAGTTTGCTAAGGCGAACACCTCCTAGACAGAAGAACAAACCATACGCAGATAAAATCCCTGACCCTTTCGGGAATCGAACCCGGTGCTGTGTGAAACGACCAGTACGCTGGCCATTCAGGAAAAGATGCGGTCTATATTAGATAATACACAAGAAAACAAATCTGAAAACAGTTTTGTAAATCATGACAACACAAGAATGTCGTATATCGATGATTCTTTTGTACATACTCAGTCTTGAATGGCATACTACTTTTCAAGTTGAATCCTTCTCTTTTTCCTTTCCGAATTGGTCTTGCATTCGCTTTCTCTGTTGTTTAGCAAGAATGGTAGATTGGGGAGCTGCACTTTTTTATGGTACTTGTAGTCTGAGGTCTAAGCGTTTGTTTTCTTCCCTCCAGGCAAATTGCACCTTATATTTAGTCCCATGCTTCCCATTTTCAAATTCCAGCAATAGTCAACAGCAACACCGTAAGTGCCTCATAGCGTGTTACATCCATTGGCATGATAGCTTGAAAGCAGCTCCTCGACCAGTGGCACCTATTTCGCTCTTTTCATGTTCCCCTCAGAATCTTTTCTATTACTTCGTTGAAGGAGAGTCACCCACTTTTCTCAACTTCGTGGAGCATTTATGTTCCGACATTTGTATATTTTATTAAACAAGGAAACCACCACCTTTCAATTTCGTGTATATCATACGAGGAAAGTTTTACCTCACATACTGACGTCCTCGTTCTTATTTCTTCAGTCCCTCTACAGAAACTTCGATTTAACCTAGAATTATACATAGGAGAAGGCTTGGCCGACTTTAGGAGATCGAAGCAAGGGATTCTTTCTCCAGGAGTAAGTGAAACATGGGAAGGCGTGTGTTTTATGTGTAATGTTTATCATTCGCCCTACTATCCCATTCGCATACGAAATAACATACTTTGTATAGACACTTTGTCCAAAATTCCCCTTTTTTCTGAAACTGAAGGACAAATTAATATCCGAATTAATCAGGAAGAATGCTTTCAGGAATCCACGCTAGTTTCTAAGAATGTAAAACAGTGTAACGCAGTATCATTAGGCACCGCAGATGATGCTTCTATGGTGTATTCGAATTATAGTTCTTTTAAATACATCTACATGTATTTACAAATAGATCAGTTACGAAATTCTACCTCTTAAATGCCAGCTCTAAACATCAACCAATCTCATTCGTTTAATAACACTAAGGTATAAGTTGTGCTCAGTGAAGTTGTATCTTGAAGATAACTAAGTATTTTAAGGATAGGGACTGCAAGTACTATTCAGACATTGTTTGTCGTACGGATTATTTATATTTCGTTAACTTTGCGAAGCCACGAACCTACTATGCTGGCATAGCAGGGGATGAGGTGATACTCCCACGTGGCGCGTCCCAGGTGGCGGATAGGGGGGGGGGGGTCCTAACCGGCTTGCCGGCGGACTTGAGGAAAATAAAATACCTCTCGCGGACCAAACACACAACCCCCTATGGGTGGGGGACGCAGACGAAGAATACACCCACGGTATCCCCTGTCTGTCGTAAGAGGCGACTAAACGGGGCGACTAAGGGATGATTGGATTAGAACTATGAAACTACTTGTGATTAGTACCACCACGCGGGGAACACCATGGGTCGCTATTACTTGCGCGTAGTACCACTATGTTAGGTACCAAATAGGTTTTTGATTAGTAGCAATCAGGAGCACCGTGCGGTCAGGCTTTTACGGTACCTGTGATTAGTAGCACTATATGAGCGACACCAGTGTTCTGGCTTGCCTATGATTAGTACCCACTATATAAGGAACACCACGGGATAGTACGAGTCCCTGTGGTTAGTACACTTATGTGATGAAAACCATAGGTTTACGTTGCCTGTAAATGGCGCCGCCATGTGTGAAACACCATAGGTCTGTATTACATGTGCGAATTTCATTACCTGTGAGTAGTACCATAATGTGTGGAATACCGCGAGTCTACGATACTTTTGATTAGTACCGCACCATGTCAAATACCATGGTTCTACTTTCCAAGCGATAAGGAGAGGCCGATAACCTATATTTTGGACCCCTTTAGCTTGCAAGCATCACCGATTCAATATTGAGTTATAGAAGCAGTCCCTTGGTCAGTATTACTATTGTTTCCCGTCAGTGTCTGAGACTGAGGCATTGCGGGTCGTCTTCAATGATTGTTTTAACTTCATATCCATCCGTTCATTTTTCGTCCTCACGCTTTGAATTCTGGTCAGTGGATGATTTTGGATTTTTATTTTGTCATTGCATTTCGTCTCATTTCGTACCATCAGGGGCCTATGACCTAGATGTTAGGCCCCTTCAAAACAACAAGCATCACCATCATCAAACTTTCCGAAGCATTGGGAAACTTATTGAGCATCTCCCATGGTAAATTATTTCAATCCCTAACTCCTCTTTCTACAAACGAATATCCCCCCCCCCCCCCAGTTGTCCTCTTGAATCCCAACTTTATCTTTATATTGTGATTTTTCCTACTTAAAAACTCACTTATTCGTCTACTAATGTCATTCCCCGTCATCTCTCCGCTGACAGCTCAGAACATACCACTTAGTGGAGCAGCTCGTCCCTTTTTTCGCAAGTCTTTCCAGCCCAAACTTTGCAATATTTTCGTAACGCTACAATTTTTTTCAGAAATCATCCAGAACAAATCGAGGTGCTTTACTTTGGATATTTTATCTGCTGATGGAATATGCGAGTCATTATACTGAGGCACGTTTTCTTAATTCTTTTTTCGGGAGAGTTCCGCGTTCACTTGTTAATGAGTTGATATTTTATCCAAAATTTTTGGATTCAGAACATTTTCTTGAAGCATTCTATTGCTATCGTAGATTTACAGGCATGTGATAATACGCATAAATCACCACTGAATAAGCATTGCGTTATTGAACAAGCAAGCTAGCTTGTAGTTTTACCTGAATGTTGATCTTGTGATCAGAGCCACGGGATCTTAAGTTTTATTATTATTATTATTATTATTATTATTATTATTATTATTATTATTATTATTATTATTATTATTCCGAAGCTGTACTACAGGATTTACCGAGTAGATTCGCTGTGCGCATTAACGCGCTACGGATTCGGGAGACGCGTGGGTTCGAACCCCTTCGTCGGCTGTCCTGAGAATGGTTTTCTGTGGTTCCCGTTTTCATTTCCAGGCAAATTGCGGGACAGCCGATTCATTCCCCTCCTAACCCAATTTCATTCATCATCATTTATTTCATGTTCATTACCTCCTCAATTTCCGAAGTGTACATCTACAGTCGTACTTACCCCAATGATAAGCTATGCAGCTCGAATCCCGTACATTGCTTTGCTTTTTTTTTCTATTTGCTTTACGTCACACCGACACAGATATGTCTTATGGCAACGATGGAAGGGGAAAGGCCTAGGAATTGGAAGTGGCCGTGGCCTTAATTAAGGTACAGTCCCGGCATTTGCCTGGTGTGAAAATGGGAAACCACGGAAAACCATCTTCAGGGCTGCCGACAGTGGGGCTTGAATCCACTATCTCCCGATTACTGGATACTGGCCGCAATTAAGCGACTGCAGCTATCGAGCTCGGTGATACATTGCTACGTTCAATACAAGTACGAAGTGCATTTCTAAATTGCTTGATAAATTGTAGAAGGAACGTCTACAAGACAAAGACTATGGTTATCAGCAGGAATGAGGAGAGACACCGTATCATGGTCGATAGTGAACCATTAGAGCAAGTCACCAAGTTCAAGTATCTTGGCTCAATCATCAGCTTAGACGGGAAGATGGAGGAGGGAATAACAGAAAGAATAGGAACAGCAGGGCGCTTGTTTAATGCCATCCGAACAAACTTCCTCAACAAGGAGATCTCAAAGGTCACAAAGTTCGCAGTTTACAAATCCACCTTTGAACCCATATTGACCTATGGCTGCGAATCTTGGGCGCTAACAGAAAGAACCAAGAGCAGAATCCAGGCGACAGAGATGAGATACCTCCGGAAAGTAGAGGACAAAACCAGCAGAGACAGGATCAGGAATACAGCCATCCGGAAAGTATTGAATATAAATCCAATGGAGAAAACCATCCACGAATATCAATATTTTTTTTTGCTAGGGGCTTTACGTCGCATCGACACAGATAGGTCTTATGGCGACGATGGGATAGGAAAGGCCTAGGAGTTGGAAGGAAGTGGCCGTGGCCTTAATTAAGGTACAGCCCCAGCATTTGCCTGGTGTGAAAATGGGAAACCACTGAAAACCATTTTCAGGGCTGCCGATAGTGGGATTCGAACCTACTATCTCCCGGATGCAAACTCACAGCCGCGCGCCTCTACGCGCACGGCCAACTCGCCCGGTCGAATATCAATTGAGATGGTTTGGCCATGTCCACCGAATGTCGACAGACCGCTTGCCGACGTTAATGAGGGAGGTAAGAGTGGAAGGAAGTAAGGCTCGAGAAGGACCACGGAAGACTTGGGAGGAGGAGATTAGAGAAGCACTGCAGGAGAGGGGACACACTGTACGAGAGGCCGTTGCCATTGCCGGAGATAGCAGTAGGTGGAGATCTCTCGTATCTTCGACACCTCATGGTACAAGATGACCGGATTAAGTAAGTAAATAACGTTATTTAGGCCTACAACATGAAAAATAGTGAAGCTGCGCCGTGCGGGAGATGCAACAATGCACAGCTTACTGATCAGGTATATCAAATAACACTACCGTAGTCATTTATTAAAATAAATAAATAAATAAATAAATAAATAAATAAATAAATAAATAAATAAATAAATAAGTAAATATTATATCTGGATTAAAGCCAGTTTACATTAACGAGTCTAACGAAAAAGCGGAGCTGTCAGCCAATTTTCATTCGCTTTCATCAGAGCAAAGCATGTGACGGTCTGCTACTGACAGTAGACATAGAAATTCTTCAACAGACATGGAAGTCACGACCACATTATCCACGGCCCCCTCCTAATGGACTTGGGACCGTCGCGCTTTGCTTTGGTGGTCGGGAGCGAAGTAGATTTACCGTCCTCTGTCGACACTTTCTAAAGTGCGTCTCGCTGTGCCAAGGTGGTGTTACGCATGTATTTCTGGCGTACAATTCTCCATGTATTTAATCACTTGAAGCCGTGTTTCGCGCTGAAGTTATTTGGGCGCAGCTCTGTCGCTATGGCTTCCTTCATGAGTCGAGCATAGGCGTCTTTTACAGTCAAATAGATTTTGATGGCCTGTGCTGCAGAGGTACAGAGATGTGGTGTTGGTGGAGAATGCTGCGTGTGTACTGAACGGAGAGAAGAACCAATGTTTCCATTATGGACGAATTGAGAATCAAGGAACATCTATCTTCCCGTGCGAGCGAGTGTTAGCTCCAGTTCCTTGGCCACATTTCCAGAAGAGAACTTGAAAAAGACAATCTTGCAAGTCAAGGTTGAAGGCAATAGACCACGAGGAAGAACAGCAAGTAGATGGTTAGATCAGGCGAAGAAGATCACTGGCCTACCTCTTCAGATCATGTTATGGAAAGCTCAAAACCGCTCTGGATGTAGGAATCTCGTGAAGGCTGTAACGCAGAAATGATAGAAGAATGAGGTCATGACACTCAGCGGTGATCAGAACGACTAATGATGATGACTGTAGAAGTGTATTGCAATGGCAATCTTGTCTTATAGCATTTTCTGTGGAAGATTAAAAATTGACTTTCTTAAAATGAACTGAGCTGATGTGTTCCTTCACCCTGGCGCCAACAAGCCTTTTTGTCATACCACTATATTAGCGACCACAACCACACGGAACTTCATAGATGTCAGGTGTTTCAAGAGGTGGTTTTTCTTTGACTTTCATTAACATTACTATAGTTTTTACATTGAATTTAGCTCGAAAAGCAACATAGCGTTTTTGTAGCACAGAATATTTCAGTTTCCATAAATATGGTGATTGATAATCCTGACTGAATTCACGAATGGTTATCAGTTCTCTTTCAATGCACGAATTTCACCATACAATTTGTAATAACAACAATGCCGGGTTTCTTCAAGTCTGTGTTACATTTTTCTTAACAAATGTCAAGTAACAATTGTTATTGATTTAAAAATTTCGGTTAAAAGTTCCCTGTTTCACGCACACTTTTCCAACATTTGCTACGAAACAATATTGTTACAGACAAATTAACACGTTTCCGTGAAATTTCTGAACGCGTTTGGCAATGAGCGTCTTTTGTTTCTGTACATAAAGCGCTCCTAGCGGTATATTGGAATTGTATTTTGCCACACATGGTTGACATTATTGTAGGTTATGATTAGCGGAGACCGCTACGTAACATGTGCAGTAAGAGGCAACAAAAGTGTTATTATAATGAATACGAAACATACGTTATTACAGATTTAACTTGAAAAAATAAAAGAAAGAACGATTATATCACGATATTCACAGCATTCTTAAATGAGTGCAATCTAAGGCTCCTACAACACCGGGAAAATGTGATAGTTGATATAGATCTTGAATGATTGTCGGGCATTTTTTACTGTGGGGAAGGTAATGTAATATAATGCCTTTGCATTGCAGTGGAAACTCTATGCTCTGTTCTGAACACTCTTGTCCTGCACTCATGAGCGTAGTCGCCTACAATTACACGAAAATTGTCTGAATCCTAATCTCTAAGAACTATAAAGTACTCCTGCTCTGGAGACACTAATAAGTTTCAATCTGTGGGAAACTGTAACCTATTTTAAATTTCTTCTAGTATCCTGTTCATTATGGCTTTGGTAATTAGATACCTATCTTACTAGAAGAATTTCTTCTCACTAATTACTCTAAAAAGGTATTAGTAGGGGTCATCCTTTGCCTTCTTCAGTTTTTATAGTTTTCATACAGCAGTAAAGCTTCAAAGTTACGCCATTTTGAAATGTTAACAGCTGTTAAATGCATGGACAGGGCTGATGTCATGTTAATTTAACACAAGTATTAACAATTTGTTAGTGTTAACAATTCTTGATGAGACGGTCATTTTGTTCAGTTGTGTGTTAAGTCTAGTTAACAGCAGTGATAACACTTCACATTCATTGGAGAAACCGGCCCTGACATTCATGAATCGTCTCCAGAATCTGTTTGTGAATGAATGCTGTGAACGATTTTGTGACAGATCGCAATCAATCAATCAATCACTACTGATCTGCATTTAGGACAGTCGCCCAGGCGGCAGATTCCCTATCTGTTGTTTTCCTAGCCTTTTCTCAAATGATGCAAAGAAATTGCAAAGAAATGACAGTGTACAAAGAGGACATTATCATTTACGGAACTAAATGATTCACTTACCTTACAGATATTTCGTGCTTTCCATTTCATTGTTATTATAATATTGTCTTTCTTTCTCATACTTGTATGGCCGTTGGGTGTTATAAGTAAAAATTTCTTGAGAGACTTGAGGGGCAGTACCTGAAACAAATCCTCTCGATCCAAAGAGAAGTCTGTATATCTCGAACTTCCGGGATACATAACGTTGGTAGTATTTGATGTTAATTTTCTTCACACTCTCTGTAAAAGGCATGCATCTCCATTTATTTTGTTAACTAATGGCGTTTGGCCTCGAAAGACCAGGCACCAGTATTAAAACAGTGAGAAAGCATACATTTATAGATTTTCATGGTTGAAAAGAAATCATAACTTGTAACTTAATGCTACAGTCTGATACATATTGAGAAATTACAGCGCGTAAGTGTGGCAGTTGAAGCTGGCAGTGGGGTATTTTTAACTTCACTAGAGAAGAGTACAGATGGTTCTGCTTTTGGGAGTACATCTACATGACAAAATTATGTGGTTCAAGTCGGCTATTTCTCCAGGTTCTTCTGAGCAGTGAGGGGTGCCCAATCCATTGATCCTGTGGAGATGACTCGGATAGTATCCATGGCCCAGGTGATTCCTATTAAAAATGAAAGGTGTCTTCATGTTAATTTCAAATTCTTGAACCCGGTTTGCGTTGGGATGTTGGGATGAATTCTACCGTATTGCTTTCCTCTTGTAATCTTTGACTGTTCTCAGTACTCAGACCATTCTCTGTAGGCCTGTTGCCTGATTTTGATCAAGAAATCAGAATATGGTAACTGTTTGTAGACGCGGTGTTTACATGTCGTGGCTTCTTTCGCTAGCTAGTCTACGATCTCGTTCATCTTTACACCAGCGTGGCCTTTAATCCATAAGAGATGTACTTCCTGAGCTGCTTTCTGGGCGTTATAGATTAAGTTTAAAATGTCTAATACATACTGATAAGTTGGCATGTCCCAACGTGAATGCTGTAGCTTTTGAAGGGCACATTGTGAGTCAAAAAGTATTAGAATCTTGCGGAAGTGACGAATTCCATAGCTAATGGCTGAATGGATAGCTAAAATGTCTGCAGTAATGATAGACGTCTCTTGAGGTTGCTTCAAGCGATTCCAACTGAGGTGCTCCCATGGCCCCAGTCGGCCCCGGCAGCAGCCCCAGTGCAGTGCTGTTGTCCCTGCGAGGTGGTGGGGAAGGAGGGGAAGTGGCAGAGGCAGAACCACAGGTCGTCAAGTCAGCGCGCAGCTTACGAAAACAATATTATTTATGACAATTCTGTGAACACATAAACAAATAATTTATTCTTTACATACATTGCGTTTGCCATAATGTACTTCTAGCGTGTAAGTCGAATGTTGACATCATTTTGCGGCAACAAATTTACCAGTAATGGGTACAATCGATTTGGCACTATGTCCGCCAAGAAAGCGAGGTCAGCTACCCATTGTTCATTCCGCAAAATTGGTTGTGGAGAACTTTTCATCTCCATGAACAGAGCCGTTTCTTCAGTTATTGCAAAGGAGGTTGCTAGTACTTTCGTCTAACTTGACCAGCGCACGATACAATAAAAGGGAATGTCGCTACATTCTGCTTCGGGATCTTTTAAAAATTATTTGAACCGCGGATGGTTCAAAGCTTACTTTCTGCAGAAATTTACACATTTTGACACAGTATCCATAAGAGATTTAAAGTTGAGAAAGTTTTTGTACATAATTGTTCTTGACGTAAAATACACGAAGTGTGTCTGAATCGTAATCTCTAAGAACTATAAGGTACTCCTGCACTGGAGGCACTAATAAGTAAAGCCCGGATTTTTATGCAGTAATAGGTTAGATTGCAAACTAATTTGGTTAGTTGGAAGTGTCGACCATCCGCTCTTCCACAATGTAGCAACAATAACATAAATTGTAGGGGTTCTGATGGGCCGTACCCCTAATGTTTATGCAAGCCTCATAGCATAATCGTTGTGAAGGTAGACTATACTTGCTACTGGCTACAGTAAGTTTGCATTCTAACCTATTAATGCATAAAAATCCGGACTCTACTAATAAGCTCAACAACAGATAGGGACTCTTCCTCCTGGGCGACTGCCTTAAATGCAGATCAAGATTGATTGATTGACTGATTGATTGATTGATTGATTGATTGATTGATTGATTGATTGATTGATTGATTGATTGATTGATTGATTGATTGATTGATTGATTGATTGATTGATTGATTGCTATCTGTCACAAAATCGTGAAAAAAATCTTAACATGTAAATTTAGACGCCTAATTGCAAGAACGGTGCTGCTGAGTGCAGCGCTGGTGCGCCCCAGCATTAAGTGCTCGAGTTGGAAAGGCCTGCTTTAAACCAAGGTAGACTGGTCCGAATCATTTTTTTTTTTCGGATCGACAGTAATGGCACCAACTCTAGATGATTTCAATCATCTAAGGACTTAAGTTTGTAGTTAGTAAGTTGGGCGTTTTCACTGGCAAGGAAAATTTCGGCGGGGTTCTGAAACCCCCGGAATCCGGTCTAAATATGTCCTTACCTACTATCATTACACTCCGTCCTCTACTCTTTCCTTTCTCCTGATTTGTCGCTCACCGAGTGGTTTTATTTCGAGTGGCAGTCAACGTGAGATTATGTATCCCGTTTGTGGAACTAACTAATCATATAACGTGTTTGCATACCTGATTTGAGGAATTCGTGCCTCTCCAATTGAGCCGAGCAAGTTTTTCCCCATCTTATCACGTCCTCTGATTAAGATGGTGGCAGTGAAAGGAAATTTATTCTGCGGGTGTAGGAACTACCTTGGAGCTTATAGACTTCCGGACTTAACGTTATATCGGATATCGACGTAAGGAAGTTGGACTGTATAATGAAGTAATATTATCTCATGTGTTTCTCGACGCTGCCAGGCGCTGCGGTGTCAAAGCCGCCCTCCGTACAGGAAGCTAGGCGTCTCCTCCCCCTTCTTCATCTTAACATGTAAATTTAGACGCCTAATTGCAAGAACACGGGAAACCGCGCTGCCAGATGTGAGTTAATTTCCTGCCATCATTACAGTGTTGCCAGCTTTGAGTGTTAATGAGAGGCGATTCCAAGACCGATCTAATTCATCCTATGTGAGCCAGTACAGTTCCTCTCTCTCTCTCTCTCTCTCTCTCTCTCTCTCACACACACACACACACACACACACACACACACACACACGAGATCTGTAATAATTTTATTTGCTTCACGTCACAATAACTACATTTTTATGGTTTTCGGAGCCGTTGAAGTGCCGGAATTTTGTCCCGGAGGAGTTCTTTTCCGTGTCCGTAAATCTGCAGACACAGGGCTGTCGTATCTGTGCACATTGAAATATCTCGGAGTGAGCTAGGATCAAATGTATGTTACTTCCCTTGACGTAGGATTGATGTAGGATCCTCCACTTGTGCGACGCAGATTGCCACCGCGGTTACCTGAAAGTACTGGTGGGGAGAGGGAGGGAGTGGCGGAGAAAGAATGAGAAGAATATAATCTAGTTGCATTTAATTAACTAAATGCTGTTATTTGTGTTTAGAACTGACGTCAAACATCTAACTTTATTACATTATGCAATTACTTTAATGGATCTGTTTGGAAAATTCCTCGCGGCCATTCATACTGCACAGCAGTTAGAATTCCATAGTTTTTGCAATTCAACATATTTCGATAGCATAGTTCGTCGGAATAACTTACTCTCTCTTACTTAAAAAATGATAAATCACCTATTGGCAGCTCCACGTTCTCTTTAGATTTCTCATACAGTACTTACCGCTTTCTGTGATGATGTCTTACTGGCAATAAAGTCGAAATCCATCTCTAAAGATTACTGTATAGCGTTAACAGTATCATCCGGTATGAACTGGGGAAGTTTACAACCAGTCCATCTGATGGATGGTGCAAAGTTCTTGTTTGTACGATCGCTTGAAGTGTGCGTATCAGTTAGTTTTTCAGACGCTTATGTAATAATAGCTGGCTCACTGAGGAAAGCAGCGGGAAAATACACCTTTCTACATGTCACTATTACACTTCAAAAGCAAAGAACGCTTTTTCAGTGATAAATGATTTTGAAACTGATGGGAATTTAGCCAGCCTTCGGCCTGAGATTTCAACTTACGCAATCTTCGCATCTACTGACAGACTGATGGACCGTTGAAGGGTCTTGATAAGTCTTCAGGAGTTAAAGGAGTAACGGAAATATGTGAACTGCAAATCCTGTGTAAACTGGAATTGTCTGGGATCAGACTGTCATTAAGGAGGTAACCGTTTTATGGTAGGTCGACGAATTTGGCTGAAATTACTCTGTTACCATTTCGGTTGACCTATTGAAATGTAGCTGGGTTAAGCGGCCTAGACGGTTGAGGCGCTGGCCTTCAGACCCCCAACTTGGCAGGTTTCATCTGACTCAGTCCGGTGGCATTTGAAGGTGCTCAAATACGTCACCCTCGTGGCGGTAGATTAACTTGCACGTAAACAAACTCTTGCGGGGCTGAATTCTGGCACCTCGGCGTCTCGGAAAACCATAAAAGTAGTTAGTGGGACATAAAACCAATAGTATTGAAATGAAAATCTTCATGTATAATAGGCCTACTATTAATAAACATGAGATGGCGTTTATTTGTTTGTTTGTTCCGGATAGGCCCGAAACCTACTAGACCGATTGAGCTGAAATTTGGTGAGGATATAGCTTGAAATCCCAAGTCACGCAAGGGATAGGCCTACTTTTAATTTCGTTATACAGTGTGACCCAAAGTTCGTTAACATCTGACGAGGCAATACTTCACGGAATATTGGAGATAGAGAGGAAATAATTGACACACATGATTGGTATGACACGAGGTTTATATTGACGCCGAAATAAAGTACACAAAATGACCAAGTTCACATCTGTGCGCCCCTAACCGCACGGCGAACTCTCCCGGTAGAAATAAACTAAAAAGAGCGGAAGGGAACTACTTTGGAGATTTAAGGGTAGGCTCAGCCCTAAGGCTGTAGTTTATTTATGCATCATTGGACAGGAAAAATTCCTTTTTTTCAATAGGTTCCCTATTTATTTAGAATAGAGTTTGGAATGGATTTATTGTTTTAAATATTTACATTTCTCGGTGTATAAATTGCGTATGCTACGTCGGCTTTTAATATTAAAGACGCAACGTCCCCCCCGCCGCCGCCATTTTTGTTGAGGGCGAATAATGACTCCTTACTCCTAGAGTAATAGCAAAACTGATCATAATATTCTAATTCAGTTTAGCACAACAACTTTTGCAATGAAATTGTACACTCGGCTGTGAATGATGCTTGCAGCGGAAATCAATTGTATGATTGTAACCACATTTCAGGCAGTGTACGAGTGTGGTGAGCATCAAACACAAAACATAACAGAAACTCCTTCAGTGCTCTCTGTGATACAGAATAGCGACCGACAATGGGATGATATTTTGCGAAGCAGAGAACAAAGGTAGGTTTCGAAAATACGCTTTGAACGTTTTAGTATTACATTACTTAATCTAAGTGGATTATTTGTGCAGTTTGTAATTTCCCGACAGGTTAAACTGAGGTTCGAATCATTTCTCCAGTTTCAAGGACTGGAATAGAATACTCGTAGCCTCAGGCGACTCAATTGTGGAATATAAAAGAACGTCGGCAATACGAACTAATTGGGGTTCTGGCCTTTCGGATTATCCGAAAAAACTGAAGTACTTCATGTATAGTACAGTATACAGTTACAGTATTAGCAGCCGCAAAGCAACGTAGCATAGAGATCAGACAGAGCAGCGAGGGATGTTGAAATATCGATACTTTTCTATCGATATTTGATATTCCAATATCGATAATTTTGTGGTATTGATACTATGTCATGGCAGTATCGACATTCATAAGATCGTTTGGAAAATCAATAAATAGTGATATTATTCGAACAATGCGTACAAAATCACAATTAAGAGTAAACTTCATGAGTAGTTTATTACCGTAAAAGAAAGATACGAAGAATTTTCATATACAAAAAGTGCAGTGACCGATAAAAGTAAGGTAAGGGTGTATTCTGCCCGAAGGTAGGTCCGAACCTCCGCAGAGGTGTGCCTGAGCCGCAGTTTACGTACGGTAGGGTGGTCAGTTCCTTTCCTCTCCTCCATTCCCTTACCCCCCCACCAACAGCACGTGGCAACCCGTCCAAACCTTGACCAAGCCCAATGTTTCTTAACTTCAGAGATCTCACGGGATCCGTTGTTTCAACACGGCTGACTGATAACAAGGTCATTTAATCTTACAATTTTCGCTATCCAATCAGTTTCCTGTGTTTTGTCTTTGTCTTTCGCAAGTTTAGTTGCTGTTGGTCTGTTGCGTGTTGTAGACATGTTTACGTTGCGGATAAATATGAATTGAGAGTGGCTCAGATGGCTGAGGCGCTGGCCTTCTGTTCCCAACTTGGCAGGTTCGATCCTGGCTCAGTCCGGTGATATTTGAAGGTGCTCAAATACGTCAGCCTCGTGTCGGTAGATTTACTGGCACGTAAAAGAACTCCAGCAGGGCTAAATTCCGGCACCTCGGTGTCTCCGTAAAATAGTTAACGGGACGTAAATTCAATAACATTATTAAATCTGAATTGTACATCGCATAATTGTTTCTGCGTTTGTGTTTTCTCGTGAAAGTTACATATGTGAAATGGCTCCTCCGACAATTACAGTAAGGATGTATTTGGCAAATACACAATTTGTAAACAAGGTTGTAAACGTGTCAAGTTCAGTGGAAATACAACAAACTTTTGGTCATGATTTCACACATAAATTTTGATCGTTATATTTGATATTGTCCGCCTCTGTGGTGCAGTGTTTAGTGTGGTTATCTGCCACTCCCAGAGACCTGGATTCGATTTTCGGCTCTGCCACGAAATTTGGAAAGTTTTACGAGGGCTGGAACGGGTCCCACTCAGCCTCGGGAGGTGATCTGAGTAGAAGGGTTCGATTCCCACCTGAGCTATCCTCGAAGTGATTTTTCGTGGTTTCCCATTTATTATCCAGGCAAATGCCGGGATGCTACCTAACTTAAGACCATGGCCGCTTCCTTCCCTCTACTTTTCCTGTCCCGTGTAATTTTCTCATCCCCCACGAAGGCCCTGTTCAGCATGACTGTGGAGGCCGCCTGGATGAGACGTGGTAGAGGACCTCCTCCCCTGTTTTATCCCCGACCAAATGTCCCACGGTCCAGGACGCTGCGCTTGAGGCGGTGTAGGTAGGATCCCTCACTGAGTTCTAGGGGAAAAAACCAGCCGCGGGCGGTAAACTGATTAAATAATAATAATAATAATAATAATAATAATAATAATAATAATAATAATAATAATAATAATAATAATAATAATAATACGCTCTCTTAAATTATTTTGTTTCTCATGGAATTGTCGTGATCCCAAATTTCGAACCCTTATTTTTTGGAATAAATATAATTTGATATCTAGAAACATCGATATCGAATGAAATATCGATATTTTTGTATGTCCGAATGTGGTAGTGTGACTTTGAGCTGAAGGGTCATCGTTGCCATATTAAGATGCTGGAAATACCCTTGAACGTACACACTACCTAGAATAGTTACGCTGCCGGGTGAGTTGGCCATGCAGTTACAGGCGCGTGGCTGTGAGCTTGCATCCGGGAGAGAGTGGGTTCGAATCCCACTGTCGGCAGCCCACGGCCGCTTCCTTCCAACTCCTAGGCCTTTCCTATCCCATCGTCGTCATAAGACCTATCTGTGTCGGTGCGACGTAAAGCCACTAGCAAAAGAATAGTACATTGTTGCCACACCGACTGACGCGGTGTTTATACGACGCTGGTGGTATATTGCATTATCAAGCATCTTTAGTTCTTACCCAAAAGAAGATTAGCGAATTTTCTAATTACGTGAATGTTATTGTATATTCATACAAGTGTGAAAGGTACCTAAATTAGAGGAATATACAGTTCTGTTAAACAGTGCACTGCAAAATATTAGAATAATGTGTTTACGCAACAAACGCGCTTGTAACTCCAATACAAAATGCAGTACGAAATTCCTTACAGCATGTGATTATTTCTACTTAATAGCTTGACTTATAGTCTTCTAGTATCATTTACTTAGCTATGTAGTGTGTTTCGATTATTTGGATTCTATCCATGAAATGCTAGTTTAAATAAGTTACCCATTTTAAGTTTAGTACTGTGATTAAATCCTTTCACATTGCAAGTGGGATTTTGATTGTTTCCTCTGTCACAGGTTCTGTTCGGGTTATCTGACATTTCGAATTTGTGGGCGTTCGGATTACCTGGGTTCTACTTTATGCTTAAATTTCCACGTTTCGTTATCTTCGAGGGCTTACTTCTTTCGAGTTTTCCCTTTGCCAAATCTTGCTGAAGTGTGGGTAGGGTGGTGCCTAAGGTACGTGACACAGCCGCTTCCATCCATATCCCTGCAGAATTTAGATCGTACATTCATGGCTAAGTACATTCATCTTCGAAGTGGTTTTCTGTGATTTTCCCACTTCTTCCCCAAGCAAATGCCGGGATGGTACCTAACTTAAGGCCACAGCTGCTTCCTTCCCTCCTCCTTGTCTATCCCTTCCAACCTTCCCATCCCCCACAAGGCCCCTATTCAGGATATCAGGTGAGGCCACCTGGATGAAGTACTGGTCCTGCTCCCCAGTTTCATCCCCGACCAAATGTCTCAAGCTCCAGGTCACTGCGCTTGAGTATAGACAACGAGACGGCACAGCATCCATCACCAATTATACAATATCACTTTCTACGCACCACGTACATCGGTTTGTCATCCTAGATGTTTTGAGCTTACCGAAAGAGTTGACTGTACGGTTTGGGCCGCATAGCTGCGAGCTTGCATTCGGGGAATTGTGGGTTCGAACCCCAATGTTGACAGCTCTGAAGATGGTTTTCCGTGCTTTCCCGTTTTCACACTAGGTAAAAGCTAAGGCTGTATCTTTATTGAGGCCACGGTCGCTTCCTTCCCAGTCCTACACGTATCCTATCCCATCCTCGCCGTAAGACGTGTCTGCGTCAGTGCGAAAGGAAAATAGAAATCGGAAAACATGTTCTGAGCTCCTTAAATGATAAGGTAAGGGTGTATTCTGCCCGAAGGCAGGTTAGAACCTCCGCAGAGGTATGCCTGAGCCGGAGTTTACGTACGGTAGGGTGGCCAGTTCCTTTCCGCTCCTCCATTCCCTTATCCCCCAACAACAGCGCGTGGCAACCCATCGAAATCTTGACCACGCCCAATGTTTCTTAACTTCGGAGATCGCACGGGATTCGGTGTTTCAACACGACTACGGCCGTTGGCTCCATAAATGAAGCAACTACAATTATCGAAAATAAAAGAAGAATGAGAGAATCGCATCCATTGTGTGTCGTGTAGAAGTCTCGATAGACAGCTAATTCACCGTCAGGGAATTCAATGTGTCGACAAGAAAATTGGTACCGTCCTGAATCAGACAGTCCGGATATTCAACGGTGCCACAAAAATAACCCACTGCATTAATATCCTGTTCTGCCATGTTTTACCTCGTTCGAGAAGCGCATAAAATTCAGAGCCCACTAAATCACTTCCGATTCACCAAGACATCCATAAAATTGCATCATGGTGACTGGAATCTAGATAAACCCATACTCTGCTGGCTTAAAACTTGATCAGTGAAAATAATGCTGGACTGACATCTCTAGGGAATAAACTTTGTGTAAGCTGCTGCATATACAGGGTGGTCGGAAACAATGTGAATCGAGTATACGAGCGTTATAGCGTTGGTCAGTCTGATAAATAATTTTTTTAAAAAATTACGTCGATATCTCGTGCCGATGTCAGTTTATCAGCTGCTGAAGTTAGCCAATCAGATCACTTCGCGGGCGAATTCCAATGGGCTTGGCGAGCCGGTGTTGCTACGAGTAAATCTGCACGTGGCTTGATCGGGCTTGAGCGCCACGCCGACACTAACACACCGTGGGTTTCAGCCAGTGCCACCGTAGAGTGCCTGCTATGAGCCGAGCCCATCAGCAGGGAGGTCTTTGTTCAAAGTCCCTCCCCTGGAGAAGTTTATTTCTTCTATTGGCGCTCTCAGGCCGGTCATAATCCACATGCATATTTAGCAACATCGCCTCGCAAAGCCCATCTGAAATCATGTTTTCCACGACCTGGTTACTTTCGGATGTCCAAATATGAAATATGTACCGAGCTCGATAGCTGCAGTCGCTTAAGTGCGTCCAGTATTCGGGAGATAGTAGGTTCGAACCCCACTGTCGGCAGCCCTGAAAATGGTTTTCCGTGGTTTCCCATTTCCACACCAGGCAAATGCTGGGGCTGTACCTTAATTAAGGCCACGGCCGCTTCCTTCCCACTCCTAGCCCTTCCCTGTCCCATCGTCGCCATAAGACCTATCTGTGTCGGTGCGACGTAAGAGCAACTAGCAAAAAAAAAAAAAAATGTCTTCAAAGCTTTCACCTTGAAATACTTTGTGTATATGCTTGGGGTCCGATTTACTTGAACGAGTAGAGTAGAATGTACCACGCGATTGGCCGTGCGGTTAGGGTCGCGCCGCTGTAAGTTTGCAATCGGGAGATGATGGTTCCGAACCCCACTGTTGGCAGCCCTGAGGATGGGATTCCATTTTCACACCAGGCAAATGCTAGGGCTGTACCTTAATTAAGACCACGGCCGCATCCTTCCAACTCCTAGCCCTTTGCTATCCTATCGTCGCCATAAGACCTATCTGTGTCTGTGCGACGTAAAACAAATTGTATAAGAGTAGAATGTTTCGCCTCGTTTAACTGAGAGAGGATGGTAAGGAATGCTAATACAGTTCCTTATAGTGTTAGAGCTGGGATGGAATCGGACGTGATATCTGTAATACCCCCACTTGCTTACAGAATTATTCGAGACAGACGTAACCAGCATGGAGTTGTGAAGTAACTCGGTAAAGATATTGTCCTGTGTAGGTATTATAGCATCACGACAAGCTCGCGCACGGACTACTAGTTCCGTGCTCTGGGGAGGTGGTGTGCTTTACCGCTATTGGACACAAGGTATTGTGTTAATTGAATATCTCGAATACACCGGGGTTGAGCTCTCCAGAACAAACTTGGAGGCAAATTGCTTTACCTTCCATTGTGCTCCCTCCTTGTTGCAAAGCTGGCTCTGTTCAGAATATATAATTACCACAACACCTCTCGTACTAGGTTATGTTGTGGCGATCCGCGGCCACTGTGGGCGAGAATAATCTTTGTTTCCTTTCCGTATATATTTTAAAACATTGCCTACAAGACCTGACCAGGAGGCATAGTGACTCTCCAAAAACTTATAGGTTATAGAAAATATTTTCCAGGATGTAGATCTGTGGTCCACTGGAATTCATCTTCCTTCCAGGTGTTTCGTCTACAGCAGGGCCTCTCAAACACCCAAAATCTCATGTGTGCAAACTGAGGTGCAGGGGTTCTGTCCCCAGCGCATCGGTCCGGCTCGGCTAGGTTCGGACCAGCGTTTTGTCTGGGGGCGACTCGGCTAAGCTCGGCTCAACTCTGCTCGCATGGTGGAGCGCTGCCGAGCAAGTGAGGAAGGAGGGAGACAGGTGGGGGGAGGGAGACAGGCGTAGGGAATGAAGGAGACAGCGCTATTGCGCAAAATCGAGGAGTGGGGGTTTGCACTCTGGTCAGCCTAGCGAAGTCGTCTTTTGCACCTTGCGCCGCGCAGTGCACCGGTACATGCAGCCTGAGAGGCCCTGATCTGCAGCTACAGTAGACATTTTCAATGACGTGGCTGCATTGGTTTTTCGTTAGGCAGATCGAAGCCGGACCCGCCATTCAAGGGTAGCAAAGTCTGATCCTTACCAGAAGACCCCGGGTTCGTTTCCGGCGAGGTCAGGAAATTTTACCTGAATCTGAAGGCTGGTTCGAAGTACAATCAGCCTACTTAAGAATAACTGAGGAGCTGCCTTTATGGTGAGATAGCGGCCTCGGTGTTGAAAGCCAAGAATGATGGCGGAGAGTATTCATCGCGCTAACCACGCGTCTCCTTGTGTTGTGCAGGCCTTAAGGTTGAACAGCGGTTGCTTGGTAGACCAAGGCTCATTAGGGCTGTAGCGCAGTGAGGTTGGTTTGTTTTGTTTAGTATCAGGTCGAGCGAGCAGGATGGGTTTCTAGAACATGCAGCATAGTTGCTGTGGCCTATATCATTTTTGCTAGTTGTGTAACTAAATTATATTGTTGACGTCCGGCTTCTCGGCTCAATAGTCAGCATAGTTTCCTTCGGTTCAGAGGACCACGGGTTCGATTCCAGATAGGGTCGGAAATTTCAACCTTAAATGGTTAACTCCTCTGGCTCGGAAATTGCGTGACTGGGTTTTTATACTGTCCCTAACAACCCTGCAACACACACAGCACTATCCTCCACTACAATTACATGAAGTTTCCTATACATGGCAGTTGCCGCCCACCCTCGTCGGAGGGTCTGCCTCACAAAGGCTGCATCTGGGTAATAATAAATCATACTTTTAACTACGAGTATGTAGATTGGTATTAGCACTTCTTTAATGAGGTACCTGATTACTTATTACTAATTTATATCCACTTTTATTGTTCTTGTAAACTGTTAAAAGTTTACCGCCGAAAGTCGGAATTACACCTACCGAGTTCTAGGCCGAGACAGTGCATTCGGCCAAGTGCTCGGCTCATGTGATAAGTACAATCAGTACTAGTAGCGAGTGAGTGTTAAGGGCGAGACAGTGGATAGAAACGTGCACCGACCGCTCGACCGAGTAAGTACCCCCACCACCTGCCCAGTCCCTGGGCGCAATTTACTCGGTCAGTGTAATCTGTCAAGTCAGTTGTGTACGAGTGTTCTTGTGTTGTCTGGCGGTCTTTGATTCGATTTCTTCAGTATCAATCAATCAATCAATACTGATCTGCATTTAGGGCAGTCGCCCAGACGGCAGACCCCATACCTGTCGTTTTCCTAACCTTTCCTTAAGTGGTTTCAAAGAAATTGGAAATTTATTGAACATCTCCCTTGGTAAGTTATTCCAATCCCTAACTCCCCAATTTGTCCTCTTGAATTCCAACTTTATCTTCATATTGTGATCTTTCCTACTTTTAAAGACGAAACTTTAATTTCACATTTGCTGGATTAGCAGCTCGCAAAACAGTGCCTGCTTTTTCAGTTTTATGATTTATCGTTTCAAGCAAAAAATCAAACTCATGTAACCCCAATCTCATAAAAGATGTATATTCTTTGAGATCTTCTGTTTCAAATTCTCTTAACAGGGTTACAGTTCCCCCTTTATTATATCTTCTTAATACCCAAGGTCTTGTCCATAATCGTTTTATATTATTGCTAATTTCATCTTTGATTTACTCTATTATGGTAGGTACGATCAGGTTGCAATAGTTTTTAAAACTCTCTGAATTTTTCTCATTTTCCTCCTTCGCGGAAAGATATTACCGTACCCTTTAAACATTCCAGCACACTGACTCGACCACTCTCTCTTCCTCATATGAGCACATCTACTCCTCAGTAAGTTACTCGGCCGAGTAACAAAGCGAGTGACTCGACCCAGTACTCGGTGTGTGTAATTCCGGCCAGAGACCTAACGTTAGGGCGTGCAGGGCTTGCAGTGCATTCGGGCCCGGGCCTTTAAAGGGCCCCGCGATGCCCTCGCGAAAAAAATAAAAATAATAGATATCTAACCTAATGTCACTCTGCACGGAAATAATCAGCTCAGTTTTGTAGAATTAATCGAAATAGTTTGTTTTTCACAATTTGTACGCAGAAGATTGCCGCTTGGTTGAATCTAGCAGCGGTTTATTGTGTTGAGTGTAACACACCACAGCTGTTAACAAATGTCCTTGCCATCTCTTGGAACACCGGGATACACTCTTCAGGAAAGACCTGCACCAAATTATTTAAAATTAATTACAGCAATGATAATAATAATAATAATAATAATAATAATAATAATAATAATAATAATAATAATAATAATAATAATAATAATGGCATGTGGCCTCTGGAGAAGGCCTGGTGCAGGTCTTTTGATTTGACGCTCGTAGGCAGCCTGCGCGTCGTGATGAGGATGAAATGATGGTGGAGACGACACATACACCCAGCCCGCGTGTCTGCGGAATTAACCACTTATGGTTGAAATTCCGGACCCTGTCGGGAATCGAACTCGGGACCCCTGTGACCAAAGACCAGCACGCTGACCATTTAGCCATGGAGCTGGACTGCCTTTAGAGAGAAAATCCACTATGGATAATTGCCCTAATTCTACGGAAACGACAAAGGTTCAGCCTTCAGCCTACTGATTAATCTCTGGAGATATTAGAAATTAAAACAGTTTAATTTTCATTAGAATTTAAAGAAAGTGATTCCTTAATTAATATTGTCCTCCTGCGGATATACTTTGCGTGTGAGTCGCCTTGTTAATACGTTAGGCTATGAGAGCTAGTTCGCTGTGTGGAGGACTACTGTACGATGTGTACCTGTCTACGGAGCAGCCGGTGGATCCCCGTCTTGGAACTGTACCGTGCAAGTTAGCAAGGAATTAGCGCGCTGTATTTCCCTGGGGTCTCCTTCATTATCCATTCTACCAGCTCTCATTATCTTCGCCTACAGTGTCACTCCGACTCTGACATTTTATCAACGTCAAAGCAGACGACTCCCCTCACACATTTTGACGGGATTGCGCTCTACACAGGAGAGTTCTTCGAACATTGGTGCGTAGTCTCACCCTCACGCGCGAAAATAAGTTTGCACCGCCATGAACAACATAACGGACTCGTTACGCTCGCAGCAGTTTTTGACATCAACGAACTCCATTGCATTGGGGCATTGGGATTGATAGTATTGGAGGTAGTCGTAAGTAAATTTACTAAAATATGAATGGGATCGTTAGGGTATACTGCCAGCAGTCGAGCGAATAGTAAGTACGGTATTGGTTGAGAATAGAAACGAAGGCAGTAATTGAAATTCTAAAGATAGACATCAGCACCAAATGTAACTTTGAAACGAGGCTACTGGGTGGATAGAATGAGTAAAATAGTAGATGACATAATGATGGGTTCTAATCGGAAATAAATGTATCATGACATTGGCAGAACGTTGTATAAAGAAGGTGGTCCAAATAATGAAATACATAGACTGGTAAAAAAGATAAGACAGAATTTAACAGCAAGAAAACACTATTGGAATTCTATGTAGTAAGAAGGTTATAGTCCGGACCGGAATGTTAACTAAAAGGGAAATAGGAGAAGTATTTTTATAATGTTATTTGCTTCACGTCCCACTAACTACTTTTACGGTTTTCGGAGATGCCGAGGTGCCGGAGTTTAGTCCCGAAGGAGTTCTTTTACGTGCCAGTAGATCTACCGACACAAGGCTGACGTATTTGAGCACCTTCAAATCATACCACCGGACTGAGCCAGGATCAAACCTGCCAAATTGGGGTCAGAAGGCCAGCGCCTCAACCGTCTGAGCCACTCAGTCTGGCGAGAGGTAATTTAGTGGTTAAGGGGCGTGGTGGTCGAATGGCACAGTCAGTTGCTTCTCATCTAGGGAGCCGCAATTCAAATCCCGGACAGTACATGTCGGATTTTTTAAATGAAATGTCACGTCTCTATGGTTTGAATTGCACGTTAAATTGGATGTCCCGTCGTTCTGATCATGATATCAGCAGTCACGTAAAGCCGCAAGCTTGTGTAAATTTAGTTGTTGATTGGGAGTATATAAGTAATAATTTCGTGTGGCTATTATAGCGTGGTGCAGCGTTTGTAAGGCAGACCCTCCGATGATTATGGAGAGGGGAGGAGGCGACAGCTGCCGTGCATAAGAAACTGTATGTTAGTGTAGTGGAGGATAATGTTCTGTGTGAGTTTCAGTAATATTGGATACGGCATAAATATATAGTCATGACCCAGCAAGTGGCCGTGCTGTTATTGCCCAGCAGCTGTGAATTTACGTTCGGGAGATACTGGGTTCGAACCCCACTTTCAGCAGCCCTGAAGATGGTTTTCCGTGGTTCCCCATTTTCACACCTGGCAAATGCTGAGGTAGTACTTTAATTAAGGCCACGGCCGCCATTTCGATTTTGCAACTTTCGTGTTCCTAAACAGTAGATTTCTCCTGCGTTAACAAACCGTAAATGTGGTTGCCCTACTTATGACTGTGTGACCTAGGGGCGGTGAGTGACATTGCTGCAGTGTTCCACAACTACCAATAGTTTTACACTTCATTTGTCGTATTTTCTTCTAATTTTTTAGTTTAATAAACCTAACATACATAAACATACATACACTATCATTAAAGACTGTATGTCTTTCAGCGTTCAGTCTGCAAGCCTGTGTGAATTTACCAAACGTCGCCACAATCCTCTATTTGCAACTAGTGTTCTGGCCTCATTTAGTTCTATACTTCTTATCTTTAAATCGTTATAAACTGAGTCTAACCATCGTCGTCTTGGTCTTCTACTACTTATCTTACCCTCCATAACAGAGTCCATTATTCTCCACGTAACCTATCGTCCTCCATTCGCCTCACATGACCCAACCACCGAAGCCGGTTTAGGCGTACAGCTTCATCCATCGAGTTCATTCCTAAATGAGCATTTATCTCCTCATTCCGAACACCCTCCTGCCATTGTTCCCACCTGTTTGTACCAGCAATCATTCTGTCTACTTTCATGTCAGTTACTAACATACAACATGTATGTTGGGTAGGGCCTATTCATCCCGTAAGCTGGTTGGATCCTCCACAGCTTCACCAGAAGCTATCACAGACGGCCTAGGCGTCACTGAAGAGGAATACTAGGGAAATGAGGAGTGAGATAGTTTCCCGTTGCTTTCCTCGCCGAGCCAGAAGTTGCTATTGCATATCAGTCTGCCAAGCCCACTGAAATGCATGCACTAACCGACCCTATGAGCTATATTTTCACACCATTCATAACAGGGACTGGCTGCATAAGTAATGATATTACTAGCATCGCTCACACCTCGGTCACTTTCATATTGTCAAATCCAAGGATGAGACTGAGACAGACAGGTCAATGAAAGTAACAAATTGCTCTAGCCCATACCAGAATACATAGCGCACTGTAAACACTACATCTTGCCAGCAAGGGATAATATAAAATATGACAAAATCCACCATCTTTTGTCGCTCGATGTACTAATGCTTCGTTATGGACCAATAAATACTGCCGGCTTCGAATCAAACTCAGGGGGTTCGCTTTTCTACGGTAAATCCCTAGCGGACAGCGCGGCGCAATGTAGTTTTAGCACGGACGAGCTTAAGCCTGTACGTAGCATCGGGTAGCACGCTCGCCAATATCGGTCCTTGGATGTTCCAGGAGACCAGCAAGCCCCCTATCGAGAAACAATTCCAAATGCCCCCGTTAGATTGCACCACTCTACAGAGATGTCTTCATACCTGCTTTCTCTCCTCTCGCAATGACAATGCCTTTTGTACGCCGGTAGGGTACCCCATACTGGACCACCCAAAATACTACCAACATTTTGCATTAATGAAAACAGGAGGGCAAAGTTTCAATTCAAGTGAGTTAAGAATAACTGTAGTTATACTCTATAATTAGCCTCTTATTCCCTGTTTTTTGTTTTTGTTTGCTAGTTCCGCACCGACACAGATAGGTCTTATGGCGACTATGGGACAGGAAACGGTTAGGAGTGGGAAGAAAGCGGCCGTGGCCTTTATTAAGGTACAGCCCCAGCATTTGCCTGATGTGAAAATGGGGAAACCACGGAAAACCATTTTCAGGTCTGCCGACAGTGGGGTTCGAACCTACTATCTCCCGAATACTGGATACTGGCCGCACTTAAGCGACTGCAGCTATCGAGCTCGGCCCCTGTGTTTTAACTGCCGGTGTATATAAGTTTTTAATTCGGCGGTTGTAGATTGAGCTTCGGCTGGTCCGACAGCTCTGCACTCCGACCGACCAACCGAGCAGACGAGGGGTTGCCGCGGCCTGTGCATTCGGGAGGCGGAGAGGGGCTGGTCCCCGCCATCATCTGTCCTCAGAATGGCTTTCCGTAGTTTTCCATTCTTCTGCACTAAGGCGAATACCGGGACGGTCCTTAGTACAGATCACGGCTGCCAACCCTCTCACCTCCGCACATCTCCTTCACCACAACAAATCTCCTGACCTCAAAGACGGCGTCACCACTTAGGAGGCCCGCCTCCCCCTTCAGGGGAGGAATGAAAACATTTTAGGAGTACCGGTAGTTTAAGTTTTAATTGGAATGTAGTTCATTATTTAACGGCAATAGTTCGTTGTTATTTCTGTAAGCTACTCATATAAAAATGGGACATTTAACATTTGGGTTGATCTGCAGATACCACCAGCTGCCACACTGGTGAGACCCTTTTTCATCTTGTCAGAGTTAAACGAAAATTGCAATTCAACCTCTTCTTTGATTAATATCGATGTTATTCACGGCGGTCGTTACAAATTGATGCTTTTCCCATCGTGTTAGTCTTTAACACCTCATCCTAGTCAGCAAGTCTGCCACGTCTTCGTCCGTCCCACTGGGAATAGTTTACAGCTCAGCGCGGGAATGAAGATGTACGACAGGCAGAGTCGGGGTGTGAGGGAGGAGGAATCGTTATTTTCTGTGACGGAATTAGAGCAAATTAGAGAGAGATTATCTTTTTTTTTCTTCTGTAAGTTTAGTGAAGTCTGCTCATCTAGCTGTCGCAATGAGTAATGTGCCTCGTAAAAGAACTAGCTAGCACTACTACTCTTTCGGGAGTTGATTAGTGACAGCTCGGCCAGTTCCTTCCTCACCCCCTCAGCCCCTCCAGCCTCGCCCTCAAACGCCGTCTTTTATCGATCCTGTGACGTCTTCTAGGAGGGGGGAATATATTACAGGAGGCCAAGGAAGATGTATTGCAGGCAATTAGAGAAAATTGGCGTTATCTTTAACTTCCAGATAAGACGAATCTTAAATTCATTCCCTCCTTCACTTGATAGCATTTGTTTGGCATTGACCAGGTCAGCAAAGTGGCCATAGTGGTGGTAATTGTCGTATTAAACGGTATAACAACGGGGTTTTCTACCTCTAGTAAAAGTAATAACTGGATATAAGGAATTTGTGTTGCCAGAGCCCCCTGGAAGTGCTAGAGGTCTCCCAAAAGGAAGTCCTCATTGTATATTTCTTTGTGTAACACTTCGTACATAACACACTATGCACTCTATTCTTCACTTAGCACTTATTTTTCCATGGCGATCAGGGCTGGCAAGCCACCAAATCCGCTGGACATCACCTTCACTTAATGGAGATGCGCATGGCCTGCTAGTCACTTGGCATCTCCGTAATAGACCACGTATGGAATGACGAAATAAGGCAACAGATGGGAATTGTGCTGATTACTGACATGTTGCGAGAAAGAAGACTTCATTGGTTTGGTAATGTAAATCGCGCTGCACCGACCGCTGTTATCAGTGCTGCTCACCACGTACAAGTCGACGGTCGGTGTCCCAGTAGTTGACCAAAATAACGCTGGATTGATACAGCCAATGCAGATATGAAATCGGCCTTCGTTTCGAGGGTACACTCGTGACCATGGTAAGGGGCATTTGTCTAATTGTGGAACAAGTTTTTCGATGTTACTCTGGTAAAGTGTGACGTCCTGCCTGTTGATTCCGCCTTTCATCGCTCTTCTGACTTCACCATCGTTTTGAAGTCTACGACCCAGGCCAAGATTTACTTTTATAAAGCCGGAAAGGGATGAAAAATCACTTCTCTGACGTGCCAACTGCTGTGGGTTTGCCTCCCCCCCCCCCCCCACAACAGTCAGTTGTTATCACTAGAGCCCGGATTTTTATGCATCAATAGGTTAGAATGCAAACTTAATGTAGCCAGTAGCAAGTATAGTCTACCTTCACAACGATTATGCTATGAGGCTTGCATAAACATTGGGGGTACGGCCCATCAGAACCCCTACAATTTATGTTATTGTTGCTACATTGAGGAAGAGCGGATGGCCGACACTTCCAACTAACCAAATTAGTTTGCAATCTAACCTGTTACTGCATAAAAATCCGGGCTTTAGTTATCACTCTCCTAGTGCGAAATTCGGAGCACCATTTTGCCGCTCTATTGACGACTCATCACACTGCCATAGGACTTCCAACGGATGATGAATTTGCTCAGCTGGCACCTTCTTCGCGTTGAGAAATCGAATTACAGTATGGACATCCTGTTTGGATCGCTGCTCTAGTCGATCCTCCAAATATAACTGGCTTTTTTACCGGGTGATTTGGCCGTGCGGGTAGGGTCGCGCAGCTTTGAGCTTGCATCGGGGAGATAGTGGGTTTGAATCCCACTGTCGGCAGCCCTGAAGATGGTTTTCCTTGGTTTCCCATTTTTACACCAGGCTGTACATTATTTAAGGCCACGGCCGCTTCCTTCCCACACCGAGGCCTTTCCTGCCCCATCGTCGCCGTAAGACTTATCTGTGTCGGTGCGACGTAAAGCAAATAACCCCAAAAACCCCTGGCTTTTGTCATCAAGATGTTTGTGAGCAGTGTTACCAACCTATACGGAAATACCAAGTGAAATATAAGTAAAGTTCCGCTATAATTACAATCAGTCTACCGGTATCTACAGATGATGGACTTCTTATAAACGTACTTACTTTTGGGCCGCCCCTCGTATATGGTTTGATTTAAACAGCAAGATTCTTTAGTATATTAGCCCGGCGCTATGCTCGCTTACGTTCAGGAATTAATTATAAGTAACACCATTGAAATGAACCTAAGCCTCTGAATGATTTGGTGCTGAGCATCTTATCTTCGAACATGGCCAGCTGGTATGTCGAATGAACACGTTCTCGCCGGGCGTTTGCTCATTGTTGGACGATTCATTCACTGAATAATTTCGGAGGCGATACATCGAAAAGTATTCAGACAGTAAGAAACGCTCGATTACGGTACGCCTATGACCTTATAAAACCTGACGTAAGACCCGCTACCTTATGGAAGTCAATCCAACAATTTGGACTAAATAAACCGGACAAGATAGACGATTTGGATATTTCTCTTGATGAATTGAACAATCACTTCGTATCCTCCCATGTACAATTAAACGAAGAAGCAAAAGAAAATCTTTTGAGTGCAAATTAAAACACACCACCTGTAGGCAGAGACAAATTTTATTTGAGTTATATCTCACCCCTGCAAGTGAAAGCAGCTATCTTGCGAATTAAAAGTAAATCCACAGGGGTGGACAATATATGTATTATAATGCTAAAGAAAATTATCGACGCTATTATTCCAGTATTGACATTCATATACAACTTCTCCCTTCAGAACAGTGTATTTCCAACTCTATGGAAAATGGCACTGGTACATCCTCTACGGAAAACAAAATTTCCTAGACTAAACAGTGACTACACACCTATTAATATAGGTTACTGTCTATAATAGCCAACGGACTCGAACACATTATACATAATCAAATCACGAACTATCTCAACGACCACGACATACTAGACCCACACCAGTCAGGTTTCTGACGAAATCACAGTACTTGTACTACATTACTAAGCGTTACTGACGATATAAGGCAGGTTATTGATGAGCAAAAACTGACAATTGTAGTATTATTGGACTTGAGCAAAGCATTTGACTTTGTAGGCTGATTTGCTCCTATCCAAACTTTGTCGCCTAGGGTTCTCCTACGGTACTCTGAGCCTATTTACACGAACGTCAAGAACGTGTCGTCAATCAAGGTACCTATTCTTCATGGCAATATGTGAAAACAGGTGTCCCACAAGGGTCAACCCTAGCTCCATTGCTATTTTCTGTCTATATCAACGACTTAGCTAAAGAGCTGACACATTGTAAATGTCACATTTACGTACAGTTGTACATCCATGCAAAACCAACAGACGTTTCGAAAGCAATCGAGCAAATTAACATGGATCTAGAGGCCATAAGCAAATGGTCTTCCCAGCATGGACTTATTTTAAACCCGAAAAAATCCCAAACCATAGCAGTTGCCCACCCAAGACTTATTTCCAGTAATTAATTACCGCTTGTCCATCCCTGACGCACGACTTCAAAGCCAAGCATTACCCTCTTGCAAGAGCGTAAAAAATATCGGAGTAATCATTGACCAGCATTTCTCGTGGACGGATCAGATATATATATGTGAGTAGACGAGTTTTCGTGATGCTGTACAGATTAAACAATTTCAAATTTACTTTCCCGTTCAGTTTAAAGAAGAAACTTGTTGAAACCCTCGTTCTTCCAATATTCGATTATTGTGACGTAGTTTATAAAGACGCGAAAAACGAGCTAGCGAGATAAACTACAACGTGCACAGAACGCCTGTGTAAGATTTATATGTAATCTGAAATTTTCAGATCATGTTGCCCAATCTTACAGTGCATAACAGTCTTGTTTGTACACCAGTTTATTGCAACGAAATAACGGTTAAACTTTTGTATACAATTATTGTGATGTATTTTATTACCCATATCGTAATACATACATTAATAAACAATTTAAATAATAAAGAAACAGATACGTGACCTTACAATTTAACACAAATACAAGCAATGTACCATAACCGGGCGTTTCATCGTGCAACAATCTTGTTTGTACACTTGCAGAAGAAAATGAAAATTTCACTCAAAACACTTGTTTCCTTGGATTTAATGCCCCGATGAGTATCCTCTGGCCTTGAGAACGGCCTTGCACCTTCGCTGTATGGAATGAACCAGTTTGTTACATCTTTCTGGATCGGTTTTACCCCTTCTTCGTCAAATGCACTTCTTAACTGCTCAAATGATTGACGTTTCCTTTCATGAACCCGTATTTTTAGGTCGACCAACAAAATTTCTGTGGGTTTCAAGTCAGGGGATTGGGCAGGAGTTCGCAGTTGCGTTGGTAATTTCTATATCAGCCACTGTTTGCAAATATTAGCTGTGTGCTTGGGGTCATTGTCTTGTTGAATGATGTAGCGAGACCCCAACCCCATTTTTACTGCACTCTGTTTGACATTGGTCGTTAAAATGTTTAAATAACCTCATCTGTCCATGATGCCATTGATGATTCCAATATTTTCCACTCCACAAGACGACGTGCACCCCCAAATCAGAATTGATCCACCTCCATGTTTTGCGATGGCTAGGGTATTTGCAGATTTATTGGCTGTATACTTGTCTTCATACAGAACTGTTTCCATTTGAACCGTATAGAGATATTTTGGTCTCATCTGACCAAATAACTTTGTTCCAGAACGTACAATCCTTGTTTTCACACTCTCTGCAAAAAATTCATTCTGGCTTTTCGATTGTTGTAGTAACAAACGGCCCTTTGTGTGGCCGTCTACTGTGATAATCATATTTCCATAATATGCTACGAATTGTCTGACTTGATATTTTCTTCTTCGTACTTCCTTCCAGCATTACGCGGATCTTATGTGCACTTAATTGTGGATTCTGTTTTACTTGTTTCACAATATAACGTTCGTCTCTCCTGTTCAGTATCTTTTCTTTTGCTGTTCTTGGCAAATTATTTGTGGTTCCTCTATATCTGAATTTTTCCAACACATAGTGTATTATGGAATGCGGTTTATTTACTTTGCGTCCAATTTCAGGCAAAGAATACCCTTGCAATCCAAGAGATAAAATTACATTTCTTAGTTCGTCACTTAACTCTGTTATTTTACCTATTATATAACTCACGGCCTGGTGCACAAACTGCGAAAATATACACACTAGCACAGCACAAATACACACCAGCTAACTAGGAGTGTTCCCGAGCAAATACGAGGTAGTGAACGTGTACAAACAAGACTGTTGCAAGCAAGTAGGCCACTACACAACATATTTCACTCCCATTCTTTAAAAATGATGTACCGAGACTTTTGATCGCTAACATCAAGTTCTCAACACCTTGTGCAATAACTTATCCAAGTCTCGTGCATTGGTTATGTACTATTTAGAAATTATAAAGACATTATATCTGTTAAATGGGGTGTACAAACAAGACTGTTATGCACTGTACGTCGACCTCGGATGGTTACTCCTTGAAGACAGACGCAAGCTGCATACCCTGACTTCATTGCACCGAATCCTTACCTTACAGTCCCCATCTTACCTGTATAAACGATTGCATAACCTTTCTGAACACCATGATAAAAACACCAGAGCGTTGAGCTCGACATTGCTCGCTATTCCTAGGTGTAAATCCTCAACCTACAACAATGCCTGTACTATTGTGGCCAGCCGTGAATGGAAATTCCTTCCGCTGGAAGTCAGAGGGATATCAAACCACGGAAGATTTAGAAGTGTGTGTTCAAAATATCTCTACGAAACGAGCTCGTAGTGCGACAGATTTCTTCTTCGTCTTCTTCTGCTTCTCATCCTGACCTTTCTTCGTTTTCTATTTATTGTATTCTTCTTCTTTCTTTCTTTCTTTCTTTCTTTCTTTCTTTCTTTCTTTCTTTCTTTCTTTCTTCGTTTCGGCCTGCTGTGGACCACGTTATTTCAACCGTTTGCATCCTTGAGCTTTAATTCTTCCCCAATACTCACGCATTCTCGTTCTGTGAGCCTATTTATTGTATTATTATTTTTTATTTATTATTATTATTATTATTATTATTATTATTATTATTATTATTATTATTATTATTGCAATTCTTTGTATGTTAATTTTTTCGCAGGTATTATATTGTTATACTTAGGAAATAAAATGTTAATTTTTATTGTGTTTTACAATAGATATTTTATGTACAGTAGGATAGCTCAGTAGCATAGTAATTTGTTTGTCTCTTTTTTTAATTCATTATTTAAATATTTTTATTTTATGTTATTTATGTATTTCACTGGTTAAGTGTAAGACAGGGACACGTGCCCCTAACTTTGCCAGTTAAAATAAACCATATCTATCTATCTATCTATCTATCTATCTATTTATTTATCAATTTATCTATTTATCTATCTATCTATTAGAAATAGTTCTCGTAAAGCGCATTCCGTAAGCAGAACAGGCGGAATCCACAAAGATGCTTGTTGTGAACTATCCGTCGGAGATAGACATATGCTTCTGATTAAGTTTTCTTTACATCTGGTTAAATCATTTCCTTACAGTTGTTGCTGTACAATCATTTCTGAATGCCAAAAATGTTAAGGCTGATAGGTTCTTCAGCCCATGGCAGCTAATTTATGAATGAATAAATTTAGAAACTACCTGAAGGAGAAAACATATAACAGAATGATACCTGAAAAAGAAATAACTTATATAAAATAGAATTGCATGTTTCGTTCTCGAGAAAACGTCATCAGATTCTATCAAATCACATTCAAAACTATTTAGAAATATACATAAACACTAATGGCATAAACAGACAGACCACTCGTCTCGACGGATTGTGGGTGGAGCCCAGATCAATGGAGCAATTTTAGCCCTTCGGCCTTGTGGGCCTGAGTGCACTTTCGACATATCTTTAGCTGGACTGCATAGATGTTGAAGTGGTGGCACTTTGTCAACGGAATAAGCTGGTCAGGGTATGAGCTGCACCCTGAGGGGTGATTATTTTAGAAGGGACTTGGGCCTTTTGTAGCGAAGACCTTCAGTGAGAAACATAGTTCGAAAGAATTAGGGGAACATGTTTTTGAGGGTATGCCATGCTCCACAAAACAATACCTCACACCCAGGTATAACACCGACTAAACATTTATTCTTTACCGTTAAAGTACACAAAAGAACATCGACGGATTCGCATTCATTTTCAGAATACAAACGGAAATGTACAAATAGGGGCGAAAAAAGTGATAACAGTCCTCCAGGGTAGATTTTTATCACAGTTGGGGAGCTTCAGTATGGTAAATGTCCTCCTGGAGCATTTATCACAGCTTGGCTCCTACGTGGCATGCTCCTTATAAGTCGACGAAGATCACGTTGCGGTATCAGGTCCCATTCTTCAATGAGAGCCTGTTCGAGGTCTTGGAGAGTGTGTGGTGGAACAGGACGCCGACGAACACTTCTGTCAAGCCTATCCCACACATGCTCGATGGTATTAAGGTAGGGACTCACTGCTCGTGTTTCCATCTCTTGAATGTCCAGTGTTCGCAAGACAGCTCTGGTGATACACGCTACATTAGCCCTGGCATTGTCGTGCATGAGTAGGAATTCAGGGCCAACACCGTGGGCAGCAATCAACACATGTTGTAGCAGTATCTGCTCGATGTACCCCGCAGCGGTAAGATTACCACGGACGACGGTAAGATCCGTACGGCCATCGATACTGATGCCACCCCACAGCATCACAGAACCTTGTCCGAATCGGTCGCCTTCCTGGACAACATTTGGCATGTGCTGCTCACCACGGCGTCTCTATACACGTTCACGTCCATCACGCTGTATCAGGGTAAATCTGAACTCGTCTGTGTGAACAACACAGGTCTCCATTGGCGAAGTTGCCAGTTGACGTGGGTACGGGCAAACAGAAGGCGAGCTGCGTGTAACCTGACCCTTACTGCCTGGTCAGACACCGTGACTCCATTGACCCTCCCGAGGTCTTGTTGCAGTTCTCTGGCAGTTGCTGAACGACGCCGCATCGCACAGATGATCAGATAATAGGTCATCCTGTGGGGTTGTCATGCGTCACGACCTTGTCCAACCCTCCTTGTGAACTGGCCTGTCTCATTGTAGCGATTTCACAAGCGTTGAATAACTGACGGAGAGGCGTTGAGATCCACAGCAACACGACGAAAAGTCCATCCTTCCTGGATCCAAGTAACGGCCCTTGCGACTTGAACCTCGTTAAGGTGTATCATGGGATGTGCTGGTTTACATGTAACGTGCTCAAATGACCGCAGTAGTCTGTGTACGTCACAACGACACACCGACGCACCGCTATTGAGTTTGTTTAGAGGGGCCACCTGACTGTTTAATGCATGGATACGCCTACAGATGGAGTATAACTTCGATTTGACATATCCTGAGTAGCTAAGGTCTCAAGATGTACTGTACGACCATTGGAACCCCATCTACGAAATTAACGTTCACATACCAGACGTTACAAAACATGTTCCCCTAATTTTTTTGAACTGTGTATATACCCAAGTTCAAAATGGCAGGGTTAGGGTTGGAGTCTATACCAGAGTAGAATTTCCTCGAACCTGCCAAGCTGCGGTCAGAAGACCAGCGCCTCCACCGCCTGAGCCATTCAGCCTGGCGTCAGTAACAAAACAGCTGTATAATTAAATTTTAAGAATTGGTTTTTATCATCGGCCACATAAAAATAAAATTGTACTGAGTTGACCGTCTGTCTGTTGTGTTCCATTTCACGACAAGTCAGATTTAAGTCGCGTGCCGTTCAAACGTAAACCCAGCTGGACAGTTCCTCACATGTCCCCACCCGTAAATTGCCATTGATAATTCCTGGATGAATTTACCATTGAGATGTTTACCCATGCCGTTTTAACGATTATGACACCGTCAACACATGGTACAGTCGTCTGTGGTATAGGAGGCATTCCGCGGTGAGGCAGTGTTCCTGATCATTAGTCTGTAGAGTCCGTTTCCTCTGGGGGTTGATTAGCGGTAGCCAGCCGGTCCGCACTTCTTATAGCTCTATCGATCGTCTTAACCCCCTCCCCACCTCCTCCTCGCACTCTGCCAGGCTGGAACATCTCCTGATATCTAGCCAGCCTTTAAGTGGTTCATTTCCACACGGAAATGACGTAATTTCTTCTTCTTTTCTTCAATTCAAAGGGAAGAAAAACACGTGGATTTATAACTCAGTGTCATATTTGAAAGTAAAAGAGTGAGGTTATTACATGGCACTGTGTAATGGAGTGCTTTCTTCAAAGAATCGTTTCGCCAGATGGCTGAGCACCGCGCCAACCGTTGTGTCTCATGTGCAGTATGGTTGGTGAGTGTCTGTGAATGTAGTAATTGTACTGATGTTCTTATAGTAAACAACAAACCAATAGAGACAGCCGCTACGAACACATATCTGTGTTCCACAATAAAATAACCTTGCATAGAATCACGCGCTCGAAATGAGACGTAGAATTGAAAAAGCAAGAACTGCTTTATTGAAGAAAAACCCCTCCTACGCTGCAGTGACCCGAGCCTAGACCTGAAGAAGAAAATAATAGGATGGTCTTCTTCTGAAAACGTCTTTACAGGGTAGGCTAATAAAGAATTTGTATTTAAACCAGAGAGCAAGAGTGAGAATAGGAGATGAGTTGATGCTGCTTGATGATGCTTGTTGTTTTAAGGGGCCTAACATCGAAGGTCATCGGCCCAAGAGATGAGTTGAGTACAGAAATTGAGTTAGGAAGAGGTGTAAGACAGGGCTGCTCTTTATCAGCGACACTGTTCAACATTTATCTCGAAGAAATAATCAGTGAAAGTTTTAATGGAAAAAGTGGAGTTTGTGTTGGAGGTAGGAGAGTAGAATGTATAAGATTTGCAGATGATATGGTTGTGATGGGAGAAAGCGAACGTGAAATGATACAAATGTTAGATAAACTCAACATGAAACTAGAAGAATATGGAATGAGAATTAAGAAGAAGAAGAAGACCAAAAGTATGATAATTGGAGGAAAAGGTAGAAGTTGTCATATTAGTATATGGGGAGAAAAAATAGAGCAAGTCAGTAACTTCAAGTATTTGGGAAGTGTGATCAGAGATGATATGTATTGCACGACAGAAATTAAAAAAAGAATTGCCATAGCAAAAGAAGGCTTTAATAAAAATCAAAATTACTTTGTGGACCACTAAACAAAGATTTGAGGAAAAGACTTGGTAAGTGTTACGTTTGGAGCATAGCGCTGTATGGCGCAGAGACTTGGACATTGAGAAAGAAAGATGAGAGAAGGTTGGAGGCACTAGAGATGTGGGTATGGAGGAGAATAGAACGAGTGAAATGGGAAGACCGGGTAAGGAATGAGGAGGTATTACGGAGAGTTGGAGAAGAGCGAAGTATGTTACAAATCATTAGAAGGAGAGAAATGAACTGGATCGGACATTGTTTGAGGAGGGACTGTTCATTGAAAGAAGGGTTGAAGGCATGCTTGTCGTACGACATCTCGCAGGCACTCAGTCAGTCAGAGGCTGTTCGTGCACGATGGCACATGTGTTGCATGACTGTACAGCAGAAGAACAGCGTGCAGTTGTGGGTTTTTTGTGGGCCAAAGGACTATGCACAGAAGAAATGCATCGCGAAATGCATGCCTTCTGTGGTGAAAACTGTTCCTCATGGAAAGCTGTGTTTAATTGGATTTAGAAGTTTAACCATGGAAGGAAAAGCATCAGAGATGGGGAGCGCTTGGAACATCCACCATACAGTCCTGACTTAGCCCCCAGTGATTTTCATCCATTTGGGCCCCTAAAAGCTCATTTGGGTGGCCGTCATTTTGATACAGATGATGCCGTAATCTATGAGGTTACACGTTGGCTGCGTCAGCAACCAAACGACTTCTTTGCTGCTGGCCTTCAAGCACTTGTAAAGAGATGGAATAAGTGCCTGAATGTTCAGGCTAAATACGTGGAAAAGTGACATAAATGTTAGAAACTTACTTTGATTGTTTTTGCCTCAATTCAGTTTTGCGACTTATTTATTGATTCACCCTCGTAATTTACATCCAGTTAAGATGAAACTTTTCATAGACATGCGGACCCCGTACTCAGAGAACACAAGTAAACAAGCGGGCCACGTAACACTAGAAACCAGACGGTTCAACTCCAATAACAACTTACATACAGGGTGATATTTTCCACCATGTACAAATTCTAGGAATTTATCGAGGAGAGGATACGGAACAGAAAAGGTCTAATGAACGTATGTCCGGAAATGCATGGTTTATTTGTTAGGGACCATTTATTCAATCATCCTTTGTTATAGAGACGGCGGTCTAATAGGCGCTGTACCATGCAGCCACAGTTACAGTATATGTTAAAAATGGTCTCCGTGTGCCTCCACGCATGCGTGTACGCGCCGTAGGATGTTCTGTCTCATACGTTCACATCGGCCAGGCTGCATTCGAACAGTGTCAAAGGCAGCATGAATACGCTGCTCCAGTGTCCCCTCATCTGGAATGGGCTCTGCATACACGATACTTTTGAGATGGCCCCATAACCAAAAATCGCACGGGGTTGAGATCTGGTGAACGAGCAGGCCATGCAACTGGACCTCCTCGTCCGATCCATCGACCAGGGAAGTCACGATTGAGATGCGTCCGGGCGTTCACTGCGTAGTGGGCTGGAACACCATGATGTAGCAGTCACATAACCCTGCGAATCATCAATGGTACGTCTCCCAGCAGGGGAGGCAAAGTCACCCGCAAGAAACGCCGAGAGACCCGGTCTGTGTGGCGACGTGGAAGGAAGACTGGTCCCGAAACACGACCGCCAATTATCCCGGCCCACACATTCCGGCTGAACCGCTGCTGATGATTCGCAGGCACCAAACCGTAGGGATTCTGCATACAATCCCACAGATGACTGTTATGAAAGTTGAAGATACCGCTCCGCGTAAAGGTGGCCTCATCTGTGAATAGGATGGATGCCACAAATCCCGGAATCGTGGTTGCTTTGTGAATAAGCCACTGACAAAACCGCTCCCGATGTGGAAAGTATGTTGTTAGTAAGCACCGCAGACGCTGTAAGTGATAAGGGTAGCAACAGTTGTCATGGAGAATGTTCTACATGGTCGTCTGGCTTACCTTGTACTGGCGGGTCAACTGCCTGGTGCTGACACGGCGGTCGCCTTCCACATTGTCCTCCACGTCTGGTGTCCGAACAGGGCGGGTACGTCCTTCATGATTTCCTGCTTCCTTAAGCCAGACAAATAGTGAAAAACTGTTGCAGACATTGAATGCTGTGGTTGTTGTCGATGGGGATAGGTCTCCCGATACAACCGTGCTGCCCGCCGCCTGTTGCCATTTACCTTGCCGTAAGTAAACACCATATCGGCAGTCTCTCGAGTTGTGTACAACGATGTAACACATCCACTACCCGATGAGTCAGTACGAGAAGTGACTCGGGTACAACGGTACCAAAGAATATGACAGGAGAAGACCATGACGTATGAGGAACACTAACACCCTCTAGGAGGAAACCACGCATACTGTAACTGTGGCGGCATGGTGCAGCGCGTATTGGCCTGCAGACTCTGTAACAAAGTATGATTGAATACATGGTTGCTAGCATGGACACCATGCATTTCCGGACATACGTTCATTAGACCATTTTTGTTCCGTATCCTCTCCGTGATCAATCCCTAGAGTTTGTACACGGTGGAAGAAATCGGCCTGTATATCAGCTTAAGACTTAACATAATAATTAAGCCACCAGTGTATATATTTCAGCTGAACTACGTCAGGGTAAAACGAAAATATTGTAACAAAAAGGCCTCCAGCTCATAACTGTTTTAACGATCACCACCTCACATTTTTAATTTTTACCGTGTTTTTTAAGGAAAACTTTTTAACAAGCAATTCTTATTTTGTGTCTGATGTTTTTAATTTATTATATATGTCTTATTGAGGATGACCCTACCCGGGTCGGAACATGTCTGTCATCTTAATTAGATATAAATTATTATAGTATTAACTTCGAGGATAATCAACATATTTTTGTACAATTTTGTAAGATGATTTACCTCAAAATCTTTCATTGATCTCATGTTTCTCAGTAAGGCCATTTTTGTTTATTGCAAGGCGCTCCGCTGCTTAGAGGGCCCCCGGACGAATGACTGTGCGATAGTGTCTGAACTTGGAGTTCAAGGATATTGATCTCTTGTTGTATACATCCTTGGTTACATGGGGCATGTTATTTCCATTTTATGCATGGATGACATGAAGGCTTCTTTCTCAGATATGCTGGATTCTATCCACTCACCTAGATATTATTTAAAGTTCCCTTCCCGCTTAATTTTCCTTTTTCCACATAATATTATTTCTCACTTTATGGCCATTTTATCTATTGCGGCATTATTCTGTTGTCTTACTGCGGGAAAGGCCTGAAGCATTTCACTTGCCACTCGACCGTAGCATAGCGTCATCTTCGTCACCCAATTAAGCTGACTGAATGTTCTCTCTGCTTGCGCGGTTGACCACACTGAGGCGGCTCACAGCGAGATTGGAGAGCTCCTCCTAGTAAGGAGGCTCCCTAATCAGAGAGCCTAATACCATTACAGCTTACCCAGACAGACGTTCTGGTAAGTTTCACTGCACCAAAATGACGAATAACAGCATTGTTTATTAGTCGTAGTGTCCATCTTTCTTCATCGAACTCCCATATCGGCAGTGTTTCCAACTTGACGACTAGCGACAAAACAGGTGTCTTCTACCCATTCATACAATGTAATCTTGAAATTTGAAATTTGAGTTTCAGGAAATTATTTTATATCAAATGTTTTGTCCACCTGAAAGACAAATATTACTTTTATTGTATTCGCCTTCAGTATCTAGCACTGCCTTCAACACAGAAATAAAGAAACTTTCCCGATTACAAAACTGAGATTGTACGAAACTGTCATTGTAATGAATGCTCTCAGGAATTCACGACCTTGGCCTAAGCCAGTAGTGCAATTTCTTGTATGTAACAGGAAACTGCAGGGAATCCGTTCACAGAAGCATTGTGATTTTAAGGTATTTTTAGTGTGGTGGCATTCAAAGTCTTTTACAAATACTCTCGTGCAGTTACCTATGCCAAACCAACTAATCCAACACAACAGAAAGTTTTGAATCTTCCAAAGGGATGTTATCACTCTTCGTTGCTGAACATGTTTACAACAATGAATGTATTCCCCAATTCCCAAGCAGCAAAGGAAAAATGTAATGTATTCTCCAATTCCCAAGCAGCCAAAGAATCGAACAAAACGCACAGAAATTGTTAGTGGGGGGGGGGGGGTGCTTGGTCCTCATTTGAATAGAGAATTTACAGCTTTTAAAATAAAATAAAAATCATAGGAGTGAATTAAATCTATTTTATATGGTTAGGTATAGTTTTAATAAAATAAAACGGAATGTGATATTTATAAAATTTAAATTGAACAGTACTTTAGCGACTTCTGGTGACTTTCGAGGATACGTCTAGCGATATTCTACGTCTAAGAGTTGGCAACAGTAGATATGACGGCATCAGGAAAACTGTTCTTTTAAAAAAATATTAAATACTTTAAGGAAGATTTCAAGTGTCCTGTCTCGACAGCATGGAATATTGCAAAGTTGTGTCTCTGCAACTTTGAACGTTTGCAAGGAGATCCCCCTGTGGGTGGGGGCGGTAGAATACATCCACGGTATCCCTGCCTGTCTAAAGAGGCGAATAAAAGAGGCCCGAGTGTCTCTTAACGTGGGAGTGTGGGTTGGCGACCACGAACCTCCCTTGGTCAACTCTTGTTCTTTTAAGACCCAGAGGATATTAAAGCATTCAAGGCCTAAGGAGTCTTTCATTTTCACGCCCTTCGTTGCTCTTGTCTTTCTTGGGCCGATATATTCACTTTGGAAGTTTCGGATCCCTTCCATTTTTTCCCCTCTGATTATTGTTAATAGAGAATGTTTGCCCAGTCGTACCTCCTCGTAAAAACAATAATCACTACCACCATTTTGCAACTAGATTGTATAAATTTGTAGAGCTGTTTTTATCGTCCTTTGTAAATGCATCATCATCTTCTTCTTCTCCCTCCTGTCATTATTTTCCAACTAATCAAACTTGGTTAAAATGTCCAGCCTAACTGGGAATCGAACCCAGGCCCCTATCAACTGAAGACCACTGTGCTGACCATTCAGTCAAGGAGCCGGACCATAAGATTCCACTACCGTTAAAAACGAATTGAGATGACTGTCACAACAATGAGATCATTGTGCTGGTTTGTCAGTGGTAGGCTAGCAAATGTTTTGTAGTCATGTACCGGGAATTTGTTTCCAAGGTATGAAACGTCGCAAGGCTCGTAGACCCCTTCCTTGTTAGATGTGGACTGCACACAGTATCAACCCCTAGTGTGTTTTTATTGTTGTGTCGTTTTGGACCGTATCGCCCGGGTATCCAAGTTGAAGCCCGGGCTAACTCACGACATCCGCTTTACCGCTGATCCAGCCAGAGTTCACGAGATGGGTGTGAGTGATAGAGAAGGAGGGGTTAAAGGTAAACTGCAGAAAGAGCGTGTTCAGCAAGAATGAGGATCCGTTAGCATCAACGTCTCGAGCTTAAGAACACATGGCCAGCTTCAAGTATCTTGAAAAGACCGCACGGCATGGAGTAAGCTCCGAAGTGGGTACGAATCCTTAACCACAACAAAATGCCGACAAAACTGAATGGACTTTTCTAAAACAAGTTCTCTGCCAGTGCATGATGATGTACCGTGATGGGCTCTTCGGATCAACGATGCTTCACACTTCCGAGATGATGATTCTGAGGGGGTTATTTATTGGGCGTCTCACCTACCTTCAGATGCCATAATGAAGATTTCCGTAGCAGGAGGTACTCAGTCAGCATCGCCAACAAGGTCTGTGAACGAAGACTCTGTTAGTGGGGCCAGTTTGAGAGAAGAGAGAATGATAACCTGATAAGCGAGCGAGTTGGCCGTGCGGTTAGGGGCGCGCAGCTGTGAACTTGCAATCGGAAGATAGTGCGTTCGAACCCCACTGTCGGCAGCTCTGAAGATGTTTTTCCCTGGTTTCCCATTTTCACACCAGGCAAATTCTGGGGCTGTACCTTAATTAAAGCCACGACAGCTTCCCTCCCATTCCTAGCCCTTTCCTATCCCATCGTCGTCATAAGATCTGTCTGTGTCGGTGCGACGTACAGTCAATTGTAAAAAAAAAGAACCTGAAAAAAGTGCACGGCGGACGCAGGAGTAGAGGACGAGCAACTCTGGAAACAGAAGTACTTTCTTGGACTGTTTGCTGCCGATGCTATGGATAGGAGGGTGTGGTAGAGAAGAGTTTGTCATGTCATGGCAGGAGAAAAGAAGCTGCCGGGGTTGGTTGGGATCAGGCTGATCACAAACAGTACAACTAAAACTAGAAACCGTATTTATTATAACTAAAACAGTCATTCAGTAATGACCAGGTCAGATGTAGAGTAATTATTAAGGTGGCAGTAGCCCGAACTTTCCTAAGCTGCTTTACAATATCGTTCTATACAGGGCTCATGAGGTACTCCATCAAACAAGGGCTAATCCCTCACTACGTAGTTGAAATGTTTCATTGACAATTTTAAGCACAAAAGATGGATAAAACGTAGCTTCAACCAACGTGGGGTTCATCGGTCATCCCGTTACACAGCGGCTAATCCCAAATTCCGTATTCGAAAGAAAAGAAAAACAAATAGATTCCCTGGAACTAGTACACGATCAATAAATATGCCCTGATATTATCTAACACATTTTGAGGATTAGCTTCGCTATTTTAGGGCTAATTTCATCTAATGATTTTTCAGGGCGACGTGTCTCCACGCTGGTTCTGAACAGCTAGCCCCTCAGCACCGCGACTCGGAACACAACTTGTTCAGGGGCAGAAATCTTTCAAAGCGAGAACATGATGATAACTGGTGGAGAAAAATAGCTTCGTTGTCCACAGGGCCAGTACAGTAGAAAATACAGAGGGAGCTCATAACACTGGTGGCAATCGATCAATTAATTGATTAATCGATCAATTAATCAATCATTCAGTCACCGGGTGAGTTGGCCGTGCGGTTAGGGGCGCGCAGCTGTGAGCTTGCATCCGGGAGATAGTGGGTTCGAACTCAACTGTCGGCAGCCCTGAAGATGGTTTGCCGTGGTTTCCTATTTTCATACCAGGCAAAGACTGGGGCTGTACCTTAATTAATGCCACAGCCGCTTCCTTTCCACTCCTAGGCCTCTCCTATTCCATCCTCGCCATAAGACCTATCTGTGTCGGTGCCGCGTAAAGCAAATAATAATAATAATAATAATAATAATAATAATAATAATAATAATAATAATAATAATAATAATAATAATAATAATAATAATAATAATAAATCGATCAAACAATTAATCAATCGATCAATCTATCACTTCATCAGTCAAAGTCAGTTACCACTGACCTGCATTTAGGGGAGTCACCTAGATGACAGATTCCCTATCAGTTGTTTAGGTGGTCTTCTTTTAAGTAACTTCACTGAATTTGGAAATTTATCGAACACCTCCGCTGGTAAATTATTCTAGTCTCTACCTTCCTATAAAATAATATTCACCCCAATTTGTCTTCTTGAATTCGAAGTTTATCTTCATATTGAGATCTTTCTTTCTTTTAAAAACACCACTCACACTTACTCACCTACTAATGTCATTCCACGTCATCCCTCCACTGACAGCTCGGAACATACCGCTTGGTCGAGAATTTCGTCTCCTTACTCCCAAGTCTTCCTACCACAAATTTCGCAACATTTTGGTGACGCTACTCTTTTGTCGGAAATCACCCTGAACAAATCGAGCTGGATATTTTCCAGTTCTCGAATCCAGCAATTCTAATGAGGATCCCATACACTGGAACATTACTCTAATCTTAATCTTACCAGAGACTTATATACACTTATAGGGAATCTGCCACATACTAGCCTTAAATACTGTCATACTCATATGTAGAGATCTGTAACTCCTGCTTACAATCCCGTTTGTGTTATTACCCCAATGAGGATTTTTCCTAACCTAGGTACGTACAATGATCCCCATCAATGCAGTAATTGTCCGGCTCCATGGCTAAATAGTTAGCATGCTGGCCTTTGGTCACAGGGTTTCCGGGTTCGATTCCCGACAGGGTCGGGAATTTTAACCACAATTGGTTAATTCCCCCAGGCACGGAGACTGGGTGTATGTGTCGCCTTCATCATAATTTCATCCTCATAACGACGCGCAGGTCGCCTACGGAAGTCAAATCAAAAGACCCGCACCTGGCGAGCCGAAGTCCTCGGACACATCCCGGCACTAAAAGCCATACGCCATTTACAACGCAGTAATTAAAACTGAGAGAAATTTGCCACTTTGTGGTACTCACAGCATGAGGTTTCATTCCGTTTACCATCATAGCATTATCTGCTGCCCATCTCACAACATTGTCAAGGTCTTTCCGCAGTCGCTCATAATCTTCTATCTTATATATTACAATCATTCCCCCTATCTAGGAAATAAATATCCGTCATAAGTTTAAATACAAAAATAATCATTGTAGATTGATGCATTCTTGTACACGCTCAATTCTTCAGTGTTAACAAGGCAAGTATATGTTAGTTAAGGTGCGACAGTGAGAAATCTCGGAAGGCAATCATCAAGTGTATTGACGGTGAGACCTCTCGAATGCAAGTATGGAGCTACATGAATTGCACGGATTACCCAAGTCGTTCAGAAAAATCTATGAAAGTATGATTGTTTTTCAAACCCGTAACTTCGTATTTTAAAGAACAAGACTTCTTCCCAGGAATTCCGCATGATAGAGCTAGTTCGCTTCTCGAGGATTCATTTAATGGTCATTTTCATGAATAAGTAATTTAATTCGATGAATTTTATTCGTGACGAAGTGCGGACGCAGTTAACTGAGACAGGAAGCAATTAATGTGGACCAGTAAAATGAAGAGTCTTCAATGCGATATTATGCGGGCGTCGGGCTCATCGTTTTGCACCCTCGTCGTTCTGCTTCCGGCTGCCGGCGCGGCGTCTTTAAGTTACCGCCTCCTCGCATCTTAAGTGAAGTGGAGTGGAAGGCAACCCGCAAGTTACGCTCGTCTCAAGTGCCAGCTTCAGCGATCTTACTACCGATCCAGTATGTAGATTTTGTGGCTCTGAACATGGCATAAGTAAACACGAGATGTATCCTTTACTGTAAAAGCTCGAAAATACATAGTGAGGTGGTAAATGTTCTAAAAGAAGCTAGTTAATGTGACCATTTCACGCGTTTACCTTAAGATAAATGCTGATATTTACGACGATCATTTGAATGTAACTTAAAAGCATTTTAGTGTATCGAACACACGAGTTCAATATAAATATTACTCTGTAACATACCTGTAAAAAACACACACCACTAAACAATGAATGATATGTTTCGTTTTTAACATCATCAGATTCTATCAATTCACACTGAGTTTTTGGAAATATTTATGTTCATGTCTGTCCAAACACCTAGGAATTTGAAATTTGGAACTTAATGAAGTCCTGTTTAAGAACGAAACATGTCTTATTTTGTATAATAGTGTGTATTTTAGAGTATGTTACACTGTAACGTAACTGAGTTGGGCTTCCTTCTTAACAAATGATCGTTTGAGGAGAAAAATGGAGCCTTTCATGGAGGCGATGGTTGGACTGGGTTTCTTTCTCTCTTTCCTTCTTTTTTAATCTGTTTGCCCTCCAGAGTTGTTTTTTTTTCTCTGGGACTCAGTGAGGGATTCAACCTCTACCGCCTCAAGGGCAGTGTTATGATGCGTGAGACTTAGGGTCGTGGGGATACAACTGGAGAGGAGGACCAGTACCTCGCTCAGTCAGTATCACCTGCTGTGCTGAAGAGGAACCTTGTGTGGGGGGATGGACAGATTGGAAAGGATAGACAAGGAAGCGGGCGTGGCGTTAACTTAAGTACCATCCCGTCATTTGCCTAGAGAAAAAGTGGGAAACCGCGGAAATCCACTTCGAGGATGACTGAGGTGGGAATCGAACCCGCATCTACTCAGTTGACCTCCAGACGCTGAGTGGACCCCGTTCCAGACCTCGTACCACTTTTCAAATTTTGTGTCAGAGCCGGGAATGGAACCCGGGCCTTCGGAGGGTGGCAGGTAGTCACACTAACCACTGCACAACAGAGGCGGAGGACTTGGTTTCTAATGGTTAAAATGTAAGATATATGGAATTAAACTAAACCTCAGTGCTGGTTTCAAGTAGAGGATACGGAGTGATTAGTAAATTTACTGACTCTTTGCAGACTGAACGCTCAGAGGTTTAATAGTTTATATTGATCATGTATGTATGTCAGTGCATTTATTATTACCGTTCTATTAGTTTTACGACGCACTGACACAAGTGGGTGTAATGGCGACAGTGGGTTAGGATAGAGCTAATATTAGGACAGAAGCGACCGTGGCCTTAATTAAGGCGTGAAAATGAGAGACCACGGAGAACCATTCTCAGGACTTCTGACAGTTAAGTTCGAACCCGAATGCAAGCTGATAGTTGGCGTGATCTAAACCACACCGGCACTTACTCGGTATTACGTTTCCTGTTCTTGCGATCACTTATTTTCTACATAGTGACGGTTAAGAAGGGAACGTAGTAAGGATGTAAAAGAGAGGGCGTGTAAGTCTCTGGTAAGACCCCAATTAGAGTATGGTTACAGTGCGTGGGACCCGCACCAGGACTACTTGATACGAGAACTGGGAAAGTTCCAAAGGAAGGCAGCACAATTTGTTCTGGGAAACTTCCGAAAATGGAGTACCGTTACCAAAATGTGGCAAACTTTGGGCCGGGAAGACTTGGAAGTTATGAGACGCAATGCTCGACTAAGTGGGACAGTATTTCTCGAGGTCTCAGTGGGGTGATGGCGTCGGCTGACATTTAATAGACGAATAAGCCTGGGCGGAGGTTTTACAATGAGGAAATATCATAATGTGAAGACAAATTTAGAATTCCATACGACATATTGGGGCAAATACGAGGGCTGTAAATAAAGTATGGCAGTATTGATAGAACGCAATATTTAATGAACTAACAAGTACAATTGCATTACATTCCTTGAATGTAGTCACCCGCAAAGTGCCAAATGCCGGGAAGCCGTTGGAGAACGTTGGCAAGGCGTTATTTCTTGATGCCAGCGACGGAGCGCCCTACTGCTTGGAGTACAGATGCCACATCAGGAAATTGGCCGCCTCGGAGCGGATCCCCAAACTTCGAAAACGGGTCGAATTTACAAGGATTCATGTCTGGGGAGTACGGAGGGTGTTCCAAGTTCTCCGAGTGATACCGTTGTAATAAGAGCTTAACGCCCTTACCCATCGACCAACTGTCCTATACGGTACTGCGTCCTCGCCACAGGTTTCACGTAATCCTTGATAATATTCTGATGCATTTTTGACACAAGTAACCTCGATCTGGGATCTATTGTCACAAATACGGGAGACTGTGAAGTTGAGATCCATAAACGCATTGTAATTGCGAGAAATTCAACAGCAAACTTACTCGCATCTGGAAGGACACCTCCATCACTTCCAAGACAAAGCTCACCCTCATTCGAACTCTGACCTTGCCTATCGCGACCTATGCGGCAGAAATTTGAACGATGAACATGGCGGATCGCCGCAGGATTGATGCTCTAGAAATGTAGTGCTATATGAGATTACTGCAAATACGTGGGCAGCCAATCGTACTAATGAATCGATCCTGTAACAGCTCTGCATCAGAACAAGACTGTCGACCATTATCAACCAAAAACAACGCAGATATTTTGGTCATATTGCCAGAAGACATGAGGCAATGGGAATATTTATCACAGAGGGAAAAGTCGATGGCCGAAGACCTGAAGGACGTGCACCGTTACGATGGATGGACCAGATCAACAGCTTGACCAGGATGAGCTTACAGCAAGCAAGCCACAATGCCCAAAGCAGAGACTCCTGGGGGCAGATCACCAAAAGACTTGTCGCGTGATGCCACTACACCCTTACGAAGGCTTGGACTCAAAGAGACACCCTCGATTTTAACCCACAAACGCTGATCATCTTTTGAAAACTTGCTTTAGATCGGTGAAATCGACAATCTTCACTTGAACGCCACACAGCAGCATCACCACTTCTAACTGGATGCCCGTTAAATGCACGCTACACATCGACAACAGCGCCACCTGACACCGCTCCCATATCCGATTTGCGCATGCCCGATCTCTTGCCAGTGTCTGGACTACGTTGCCATTACTTTATTTGTAGTCCTCGTATTTATTTATACGACTGAGAGATTGGAATCATTTATCGAGAGAAATGTTCGATAACTTTTAAGAAAAGATTGGGTAAACAATTGATAGAGAATCTGCCACTTGGGCGACAGTTCTAAATGCAGATCAGTGATGATTGATTATGATTTAACGTTATCACCTAGTACAGGGCCTCTCAAACGCCCAAAATCTCACGCGTGCAAACAGCGGTGCAGAGTTCCTGTGCACAGTGCATCGGTCCGGCTCGGCTCGGCTCGGCTCGGACCAACGCTTCGTCTCTGGGCTACTCGGCTAAGCTCGGCTCAACTCAGCTCGGATTTGGAGCGCTACGGAGCAAGTGAGGAAGAGGGAGACAGGGGGAGCGAGCGAGCGAGACAGGCGTGGGGAAAGAGAGAGACAGCGCTATTGCTCCAAATCGAGGAATGGGGGTCTGCACTCTGGTCAACCACACGAAGTCGTCTTTTGCACCGTGAGAGGCCGTGACCTAGTACATTACAATTAGCTAATTAATGTCTTACGGATGATGGTAACGAAATCTTAGTAATATAATAAGAAAGTAGTGTATGTCCGTACGTGGTCGAGGGACACATCGCCTTCGCTCTGCATGTAAAAGACATATGTTCGGTCGAATATCTGTTTACGGACACCGTTCGTATCGCTACAGCGGCCTAGATTTCACATCAAGTGGAGCGCACACTGAATGGAAAAGGGAAACGACACATGGGATGCGACATAAAGGACATGTTTCAAGGGGATACAACACGTGCAATCAAGAGGAAGCCCGCACACTTATCGGTCAAGGCCATGGACTGTCCCATGTGCCAGCGGGCATGTCCCGTCGAGCTATCGCCTGTTGCTTTGCGTAGGACGTGTCCCATCACTTCGCGCGTGAGTTTGGTATAGTGATTTAAATATGTGCAGTTCAGTAGGGGCAACTACTATAAATCTTATAGCGGAAGTGGAGAAGCATGAAGTGTTTTATAATTACAGATTAAAGGATTATTCAGATACGTCCATATGTCAGAATATCTGGCATTCAGCATAAGTGTTTTCCCTGGATTTGCTATATTTTTCCTCAGTTAGTGATTTTACCAAATGCAGTAACTCTTGGAACGTCTCCCAGTTCATTCTATAAATTGTGAAGGATCGTCGTTTTCTTAAGTTTCTAAGCCAACATGAAAACACCATTCTCTTGGCATTCCACATTATATGGGTTGACCCAAAATCTCCTTTTTGTCTTCTAGTCACCAGTTATCTTCGTAATTCCCGAGATAACAACAAGCCTTACAAATCACTAGAGGACATCTTAACCAATGACCCACAGACGTGCATGTACGTGGCCCATGGGGCAGGACAAGTTACTTCACTCGTGTCCCCTGTCCCCTGTCACATGTCCAAGAAGAGTGCGCTCTGACTTAGAGATTAACGCAATAAACGACGCGACTATACTGAATCCACAGGGAGGCCTGAGACAGTTTCACGCTCTAGGGATGGGAATCTCTTCGCATATTCAAACGAAGAATTCCACCATCCCTATGTGTACTACCGGATGCAGCAAGGAAGGTTATCCTTCTGTGCCAGAGAGATAAGGTTTCTTGCTGGAGCAGCTCTTCTCGCTTCTTTATTTCGTCCTCACTTCCTTAATGTTCTCGTTAGCGAACAATCTTCAACAGACCGCAGGATTACGTTCGCTGATTATCAGCTGGAAGTGCCTCTGCGAAATGTTATGAGCAGCTCATAAATCTGAATGCTAATGTGGTGGCAGACGACGGAGAACATGTAACTCAGCTCCAGAAAATAGCCTGTTCACCTCACCTATTATCTCTTTCATCGGAGGTTCCTTCCATTATCATTTTCCGCCGCTGATGATATTCCTTCAAGCTTCTATCCGGTCATCAATTTCTTCTGAGCATTATAATGGCCCCTTTTTGTAAGTAGGTACTACTTTTAAAGTAGTTTGTGACCGAGCTTGATAGCTGCAGTCGCTTAAGTGCGGCCAGTATCCAGTATTCGGAAGATAGTGCGTTCGAACCCCACTGTCGGCAGCCCTGAAGATTGTTTTCCGTGGTTTCCCACTTTCACACCAGGTAAATACTAGGGCTGTACCGTAATTAAGGCCACGCCTTTTTCCTTCCCAGTCCTAGCCCTTTCCTGTCCCATCGTTGCCATAAGACCTATCTACGTCGGTGCGACGTGAAGCAACTTGTAAAAAGAAAGTAGTTTATTAGGTCAGGCTGAGTGGCTCAGACGGTTGGCCGTTTTTTCCCTAACCCCAGCTTGGAGGGTGTCCGCCTCTATGCCGGAGTAGTCAACGTCTTCACCTTCGGTCGTCGGGATCCCGGGTTCGATTCCCGGCTGGAAGGATGGATTTCAATCTTAAACTGTCAATTCCCTTAGCTCGGTGACTGGCTGTTTGTGCTTTTCCCCAACATTCTTGCAACTCATACACCTGACATAATACTATCGTCTACCATGCAAACACGCTGTTTCCCTTTTCTGTTCACTGCGTTGAACTGATTGCGAAATTGCACAGGATATTCTTTGATATTCAGAAGATCCCAAAACTCCTCCTAAAGGAATTCGCCACGTATTCCATAACTACGATAGGTAGATTATTTTGAATATTTTTGCAAGCTGTGAGAGGGAGATCAAAACATAATTGTTGCCCCATCACCAGTCGCTAAAAAACAGCCATTGCTTACACGGGCACATGTCTGACTCATAAAAAGATAGAGTTCAAGTACGTCTAGGTCTCATCTAGATAAATCTCCATCATCGAAGTAACAATTGTTGGCCTGATTGTCAGTATGAATGATGCCTCCGATCCTGAAGATTATTGTACCTCATTTCACACAGATGCTAGAGAATGAATTTCCGGTACGTACCTAATTTTTTAAATTTTTGTGTTGTTAGGTTATAGTTTTGCTGGAGACAGTCATAATGATAATGATTTAATTCTTTTCCGATTCATATGTTTCTTATTTTCAAATTTGTTTCCATGCTAGATAGAAATATGAAGTCTTTCCTGTGAGTTTTTTTTGTTGTGAGTGGTGCCCTTATGTGTGAAACACCACCGTTTTGTGTTGCCAGTGCCATTGTGTGTGACATACCAAGGGTCTAAATTACCTGCGATTAGTATCACCATGCGAGAAACACCATGAGTGTACGTTACCTGTGGTTAGTACCAGTATAGGAGGAACACAATGGTCCAGCTTTATCAGTCATTACAATTACGAGGGACCGGTGACCTGGATTTTGGACCGCTTTGGACAACAAGCATCATCTCTCAAAATAAGAAATTGTTTATTGGATCCACTGACTGTTTTGGGTGAATGTTTATTTTTTCACTATCATTCGTTTTAGATTTAGCCAGTGAGTACATTTTGAAATTTTGATTAACGTGTCATTTCGTTACACTTCGTACCATTAGGGGTCGATGACCTAGCTGTTAGGTCCCCTTAAACAACAGACATAATCATCATCGGATTTTTTGTTCTACACTTGGCAGCATTCCCTTAGGCGTGACGTCAACTTCGTTTGCTCTCCCACAACCACTCCAGTTTTGAGAGCTCTTCAAAACGTGCGCGCACAGTTCTTCTATTCTTTAACTATCATGTGGTATAATTGGACTTTCGATGTGAACGATAGTTTCTGAGCTTCAATGCGAATGTGTATCCTCCGATCTCGTTATCGGGCTTTCTGTAATGCCCGCACTAAAGATATACACTCCTAAAGAATATGTGGTTCGACATATTTGGTACGGGAAGCACGAAATAGAAAATATTACTCCATGATGGCTCCAACCTTCGGTGAACGGATGGTTCCAGAAGAAGAAGAGAAAACAGATAATTCAAGATGACCCTGTTTCGAGCTGCCGTTAACGTTTCTTTGTCTGTCCGTCAGGCTTGTCGGTAACAAGGCAAACAAGCAATTTGCAAGAAATAGCTCGGCTGATCCCAGTAAGGGTAGGGAAGTCAAGTTAGCTTGATCACGTAAGCTTCTGCGTCAACATGGCTGAGTCTTGTTTGCATAGTATGCAGCTCGCCAATATGTTTGCTTATGAACGGACACACGACATAGGGCGACAAACACGTCATAAAAAGACGATATCCGGTTCCCCCTCGCAAACACACATTTTAGCTCCAGAACTACTTGGTGACGGCATAAACAACAGAGAAACCAGAACCGGATATTGAACTTTTATATCTTTTGTATCCTATGGAAACTCTAGTAAAATGAGGTTAATGATGACTTGTTCTTTCGTCTTCTTTGTTTTCACCCTCTTCGGGGTACGTTGGATCAATCATTTCTCTGTGTGTTGTACTTTTCTTAGTGCTCAGTATTTCTTCATTATTTCTGATCTTCGTTTTCTGTCGTCTCCCGAGATTATAGATTTGGCTTTAATGTAGATTTGTTTTGGAACTATATATTTTTCTCTTTAGTTATTACTTTAGCTGTTGGATCGAATGGTGCATTTTCTGTAATTTTTTGTTCTAGTAGGTCTTATTCAGTTTCTTTAAATCAGTTGGGTTTTGTTTTGCGGTTACGGAAGAAGTTAAAGATTTGGTTTTTAAAATCTAGGCTTAATAGATTTCATTCTGAGAGGATGGCCGTAAAAAGTGATCTTTCTTTTTCGCATAGTATCTGAGAGTTTCTCAATTTTCTTGAAGAGTGTTTCATTCTTGATGTACTGTATATTATCTTATTATTCTGAAATGTTGATCCTGTGGTCTTTCTTAAAATTTTCCCACCTTTTAGCTCGAATCTGGCCTTCGAAATTCATGTTTAGTGTTTCTGCTGTGTATAGTGCTTCTGGTTTAAAAACTGTTTTATAATGTTTAATTTTGGATCCCCGTGAAAGGGATTTCTTTCCATACGTATTTTTTTTTGTCATTTGAAAGGTCAGTTCAAGCTTATTTCTCCTAGATTCCATTGCTTTGCATTCCACAGCATTCCAGCTAATCCATTCTACAATATTTAAATTGTTAGACGTTAACATGTTTGCTATGGTTCCATATGCCTTTCGAGCGTTTAGTCCGCAAATCCCTCTGAATTAGCTGTACACCTCCACAGCCCTCTATGGCAAAAGTATACAACACGTACGCTAAGCTTTGTATGGAAGTAGAAATAATGTAAATCTTATGATGTAATAACCACACCCGGGCGACTAGAGTGGGTCATTGGTGATGGTTATGATGTGATGTGTTCGTTGCGATGTCCAGGAACCCATAAGCCCGCCCCAAAAGTATATTTACTTCTATAACCTAATAAAGAGCAGCACACTCCATTCTCCATTGCTGAATTAGCTACTAGCATTGCTATTGGCCAACGTAGAATGGGATGTGACGTCATTTGTAGAGCAATGGTGCGAATTAGATTCCGTTGCCAACCTCCGCATACATGTTAGGCCTCTTTAAACAACAAGCATCATCATCGTCATCATCATCACCAACCTCCGCAGGATAAAAGCACAAATAGAACATGCCATCACCTTAAGCTATTCTCTGAGTCATGAGAACAGTGGCCCCGTTCACCTTTTCTCCACCAACCCACATAGAATTAGTTTCTAACTACGCAGGTTGGCAGCCTTGTGCACCGTCCGACCATCTCCTTCGCGAGAAGTAAACAAACGACAGTCATTCTGCGTGTGGATGCTAGCGATACAAGTGGTGATCCGTGGCACTAATGTTGGGGCACGCGGTACATGCAGGGTGGTTCACTTACAGTAGGTGCCCACCTCAAATATCTTCCCATTCGTTAAAGATACGTACATTCTGTTTTCAAATTCTTAAATCATATTAAGAGGTTCATAAAATACTGTCTTGTTCCTCTCGATCACATACGTAATTACCGAGAAACAAGTAGCAACTTTGTTTTTCTTAATGGGAGTACACTAATTTCACCCGGAGAACAATTAAGAATTGGGCGACAAGTTCAGTGATGTGCTTATTTTGCAAATACGACGGGTACTTTTGGGTTTCAAATGTGAAGGCATTGGAGAGAAAGAAATGCGCTACTCGCCTTGATGTCAGGCGCGCAGTTCTCGAGCTTGACTCACCCCGTGTTGATACAGTATCTCGCCATGATCTCGAGGGGGGGGGGGGGCTAAGACAAAAAGTATGATGTAGGCCTACAGCATTTCGGAGTTACGAAGCTTCTGTTTCATTGCCGTTGAATCAGAAAAAGACCACATAACACATTGAAATTGTAATAATATAAGTGGTTTATGGTCCTGATGAGTTCATAGTACAAGAGATGAAATCAGCAACATCAAAATCCAGTGAATAACGTGGTCATTGGAATTCATGGATGCAAACTTAACGGACAACATTATTGGTGGGCTCTTTGGTACTCCTTAAAACCAACATGTAAGATCAATGTTCGTTTACAACAGGCAGTGGTCGAGTTGAAATAGTAAGTACTGTACTGTTTCACTACTACCGAACCTGAGGAAACTGAATTAATTTACATATTAACATTTTAATGAAACAAAATTCGCCCAGTTAGTTCCTTGTGAACTTCTCTTTTAATTTTACCCCTGTGGGTGGGGGACGCGGACGAAGAATACACCCCCGGTATCCCGTGCCTGTCACAAGAGGCGACTAAAAGGGGCGAGCAAGGGATGGTCAAATTAGAACCATGAGACTATTTGTAATTAGTACCATCACGCAGGGAACACCACGGTCGCCTTTACTTGCGCGTAGTACCACTATGTTAGGTAAAAAATAGGTTTGTGATTAGTAGCGACAGTGTGTGGCTCAGAATGCATTTCACACTACCTGTTATTCGTACCCCTATACGAGTGACACCATGGTTCTGCCTTGGCTATGCTTAGTACTCACTATGTGAGGAACACCACGGGATAGTTCGAGCCCCTGTGGTTAGTCCACTTATGTGTGAAACGCCATAGGTCTGTGTTACATGTGTGAAATTTCATTACCTGTGTGTAGTACTATAATGTGTGGAATACCGCGAGTCTACGCTACTTTAGATTAGTACCACAACATGACAAATACCATGGTTCTATTTTCCTAGCGATAAGTACCATTATGAGGGGCCTATGACCTGGATTTTGGACCCGTTTCGACTAAAAGCATAATCGATTCAGTATTGTGCTTTAGAAGCAGTCCCTTGGTCAGTAATACGATTGTTTATCGCTAGTTTCTGGGAATGTGGGGCACTGCAGGTCGGATCCACTGATTGTTTTAACTTCATATCCATCCATTCATTCTTCGTCCTCACGTTTTCGAATTCTGGTCAGTGGAGGATTATGGATTTTTAATTTATCATAACATTTCTTCCCATTTCGTACCATTAGAGGCCGATGGCCTAGATGTTAGGCCCCTTTAAACAACAATCATCATTATCATCTTTTAATTTTATTAATGTTATTCTTACGAGTGCGGCTGACCATTTAATATTTTGACTGCACAACACCATCACAATATGCTATGCATGGAATGCGTTCGGTATGTGTGCATATCAACAAAGCGTGAGTCATGCAGGAGGACAGTACACTGGACATCACAGCGAGTGGTGGATCGTTTTCTGTCTAATACCCACACATTTGAAACTTTTCAATACCTCCAAACGTACTCGTCAGATTTGCAAAGTAAGCACATCACTGAATTTGTCGCTCGATTCTTAATTGTTTTATTGGGTGAAATTAGTGTAGTCCTATCTAAAAGAACGAAGTTGCTATCTGTTTCTCGGTAATTACGTTGTGATCGAGAGGAATAGAATAGTATTTTATGAGCCTATTAACACAATTTAAGAATTTGAAAACGGGAAATGTATACCTTTAATGGATCAGAAGATGTTGGAGGTGGACAACTTTGCTTGCCTCCATTTCTACAGCTGGACGAACACACTAGATCAGTCCGCGCGCCAACCAAGACATAAGCCAACAACTGCGTGCATCTGTGAGTTGTCACTATGCAGTTCTACCACAGCGCTAGCAGTATCGATACGTAACAACATTGTTGCCACCTTACGCGCAATGTGTGTTATGGCGGGGGTGCGGTTCTCATTTGACTGCCCCTTATAGTTTAAATCCCTCTATTTCCAACCAGCTGTGTGGCCTCATTTAGTCCAAACCTCTGTCTTCCTCTGCTTATCTTACCCTCAATGGCTCACTCCATTATTCTCATACTTTAGGTAACCTATTCTTTCCATTTGCCTCACATGACCCCCACCACCTAAGCACAGCTTCATTCATCGGTTTGTTCCTTTCATAGCATTTATCTCTTCATTCCGAGTATCATTTTAGCATTGTCCTCACCTGTTCCTATTCCAATCATTCTCGCTAGCTTCTGTTATTTCCAACTTACGAACGAGATATCCCGTGTCCACCCGCATTTCAACAAATAAAAGAAGAGCAACCTGTTTGAACTTGGTTAAAAAACTTTAACTGTTTCGTCGAATAAAATATTCCTGCCGCCAGTTTGGGATCATCCGAAACTGGAGAGGAAGTAAACATTTATTGTAATCCAAAACGTGTTTGTGCAGTTTGTGCAGTTTGGGTCCGGGAGATAGGAGGTTCGAACCCCACTCTCGGCAGCCTTGAAGATGTTCTTCCGCGGTTTCCCTTTTTCAAACCAGGCAAATGCTGGGGCTGTACATTAATTAAGGCCACGACCGCTTCTTCCTCACTCCTAGCCCTTTACTATCCCATAATCACCATAAGACGTCCGGCTCCATGGCTGAATGGTTAGCGTGCTGACCTTTGGTCCAGAGGGTTCCGGGTTCGATTCCCAGTCGGGAATTGGTTAATTCCAATGGCTCGGGGATGGGGTGTGTGCCGCCTTCAGCATTAGAATTCAGCACAGGTAAGGCTCCATTCTCATAGACGCGCAGGTCTCCTATACGGCGTCAACTCGAAAGACCTGCACCCGGCCTCTTCGGAGGCCACACGCCATTATTATTATCGCCATAAGACGTACCTGTGTCGGTGCGACGTAAAGTAAGTTGTAAAAAAACTAGTTTTTTATCTGTTACTACATTAAACATTACAGTGCAACTTATTAACTATTTCCATTCAATTTCTAACTTTTAGTTTTTTACATTTATTTATTTATTTATTTATTCATTTATTTATTTATTTATCGATACGGTCATCTGTTGGCCACGTTTACGGAATCTTCCTTCTGTCACGCAGACCGATACCCTTCTCCTTACACTCTCGCCAAAGATTCTTGAGTCTTTGACCTCTTCTTGCTCGCTCTTCCACCGAGATGTTCTGTGGCCTCGCATGTTGCTCTTCAGACGCATCCCTCATTCCCGCAACCTTCTTCCTAAATGATGTCCTTTCTTTTATATCCTCCTCCTTGATACCTATTTCTTCCTGTGTAAGCCATCCCGGTTGTTTTATTTATTTATTTATTTATTTATTTATTTATTTATTTATTTATTTATTTATTTATTTATTTATTTATTTTTGCCCTAGACGTAACAATGTTATATAGTCTAGGACAACATGTATCTTACGCTTCCTAAGTTGTATTAGTGCTCACTTTTGTGTCACAAGTCTTTATAGAGTTTTCCTACAATTACAACTTACATTATGAATGAATTGAATGAATAAATGAATGACTGCATTAATTGGGGAATGAATGATTTCATGATTGCATTGTGTTCGTACATGAATTAATAAATAAACTCTCTCCTCACCCAGTCACGGATAGCCACCAACTCGGGAGAGAGCATTTATTAATGAAAAATGAAATAAATTGTATGAATGCTCTCAGCCTACCGCTGCAGAACCCGGCTTAACTGTTTCTTATGGTACATTGTCTGATAGTTTCTATAACATTCCCTTTTTTTATGAAACTGTACAACTTAGGACCTAAATTCTAGAATATAATCTACAAATCCGAAGCAATAAAAATCGAGCTAAGCGTACCTTCGCAGTAGAAATGTCAGTGGACATCATAATGTAACGCATAAACTGTCTAAATCCTGCTTAATATATTTTGTATGTAGTGATGTAACGTACCACTAATTCAGATACATTTTCGGCGACTATGAAATAATTAAGGGCTCGGATTAGGAAGGAAGCCGCCGTGGTCTTAGTTAAGGTACAGTCTCACCATATGCCTGATGTGAAAATGGGAACCCACCGAAAGCCATCTTCGAGGCTGCCGATAGTGAGATTCGAACCCATTATCTCCCGAATACAAACGTACAGCTATGCAGTTCCTACTACGCAACCAACTCGCCCGGTAATATTGGTATTACTATGAAGTTGGTGCTGTGGATGTTGAAGACGTGATTGTCGAATATATTCTTGAGGAGACGGTCGATCGACGTGCCTGGGCTAATGACAGCTGACACGGTTTGAGTCACTTAACTGCGACCCTGCATAGCCTAGAAAATTTGCTGAGCGAAACGAACCAAGTTATTTCTATTCCTACCTAATGGGGTTGGCGGGTAGTCAACCAAACCAGAGGCTCTTGGGTCGTAGAAATGGAAGAATGTTGTAGATTTTTCATTTTTCATTTTGATTGGTATATTTGCTTATATACGGAAATTATTGATTTTCATTTTCTGGAGCAGAGATAATCGATAAAAACAAAGGGGTGAACCCAGAGCGTAACCACACCGCACCCGCCATAGTAGACCTCTCTAGCCCCCCGTTATTGAGTAGATACAACTGTAAATTATTTACATGCATATAAACAAATACCAAATTGTTTATATAATTTATTTTATTTGTTGGCATTTCTTCTATTGTTAGTCTTTGGCCTCTTCTTTGGCATTATTATATTAACACACATGGATTAATATGCAAACAAATTTGTTAATTAAATATTATATACCAACAATTCTTGAGAAATATAAACATTCAGATAAGTTTCTTGTGCCTCTTCTTTGGCAATGATATTTATATGTCCGGAATAGGAAACTAGCATATTTACATCAAATTGAGCTGAGGAAAGAAGGAAAATGGAGAGTGAAGGAGAACAAGAAAAATAAGAAGGAAAGAAAGAAAAATACATACATACATACATACATACATACATACATACATACATACATACATACATACATACATACATTATCATTATAGACTGTTATGCCTTTCAGCGTTCAGTCTGCAAGCCTCTGAGAATTTACTAAACGTCGCCACAATCCTCGATTTCCAACGTGTTTTGTGGCCTCATTTAGTTCTATAAAAAATAATGAAAGAAAAAATCAGCCTAAATGAATGTGTGTGTTGCTAGTTTACACCACCACCACCACCACTACTACTAAATTGTTTTCATTCCTCCCCTGAAGGGGGAGGCGGGCCTCCTAGACGGTGACGCCGTCTCTCAGGACAGGAGATTTGTACCGGAGAAGGAAATGTGTGGCCTATACTAGGAAATGTTCCGGCATTCGCCTTAGTGCAGGAGAATGGAAAACCACGGAAAACCATTCTCAGGACAGCCGATGGTGGGGACTAGCCCCTCTCCGCCTCCCGAATACAGAGGCGTAGAGGTACGGTAAAGCCGTGGCTACCTTTCCTCTGCTCGGTTGGCTGGTCGGAGTACAGAACTGTCGGATCTCATGCCGAGACCCACTCTGCATAGTTTACATCCAACCAGGGCTTAATATGCATCATACATAATGGTGACAGTCGGTTGAACGGTAAATGCAGCGAGATAATTATCCCACCTTAACTCCTTCACACTCGCCGTACATAATTATGTACCTCGATTTTGACGCTTGTATTTGACCGTAGAAATAATTGAGAGACCTCAAGGCGTGTCGTGCGCAATTTTGCACATTAGAGCAGAGCCTCTCAGGGTGCATGCGCCTGGTGCATGCACTGTGCACGGTGCAAAAGACGACTTCGCTTGGTTGACCAGAATAATAATAATTTCGTGTGGCTATTTCTAGCCGAGTGCAGCCCTTGTAAGGCAGACCCTCCGCTGAGGGTGGGCGGCATCTGCCATGCGTAGGTAAGTGCGTGTTATTGTGGTGGAGGATAGTGTTATGTGTGGTGTGTGAGTTGCAGGGATGTTGGGGACAGCACAAACACCCAGCCCCCGGGACATTGGAATTAACCAATGAAGGTTAAAATCCCCGACCCGGCCGGGAATCGAACCCGGGACTCTCTGAACCGAAGGCCAGTACGCTGACCATTCAGCCAACGAGTCGGACGGTTGACCAGAATGCAGACCCCCATTCCTCGATTTGGAGCAATAGCGCTGTCTTTCTCTTTCCCCTCGCCTGTTTCCCTCTTCCTCACTTGCTCCGTAGCGCTCCATATCCGAGCCGAGTCAAGCCGAGCTTAGCCGAGTAGCCCAGAGACGAAGCGTTGGTCCGAGCCGAGGCGAGCAGGGCCGATCCACTGTGCACAGGAACTCTGCGCCGCTGCTTGCACGCGTGAGATTTTGGACGTTTGAGAGGCCCTGCATTAGAGAGACAAAACCGACGCTGGTACAGCAATTTATACTGTATACTACGGAACTATAGCACGTTCCAGAAAGCATGGCTGGCCTTCCTTCATTTCGTCTAGATAAGGGTAGAAACTTTATAACATATAAAACTGGAATAAAATGTGTGAAAGAGAAAATGACCGAGATTGTAGATGTATTTGTGTAAAGTATCTTCCAGAATAGTTATCAACCAAACTTCGTACAAATACGAATTACTATCTCGAAAAGATAGTGCAAGGGTAAGACACTCCTAGCAACCGTAGGGGAGGGAATTACATACACGAATAAGCATAACTTAGCTGTATTAGCGTCGAACCCATAGATTCCGCTGTCGCTCAGGTGTATTCACACTGGATGCCTTGTAAGTACCAGTTCAGTTGCATTAGCATGGTGAGAAATGGTGATGAAGAAACTGTCCAAACTGACCGATATTAGTTTAATGGACGGGAAACAAAATAATCAGACATTAAAACTTGACATTAAACACATTAACAATAACTCTTGAACTATAAAGTTCTTAAAATATCAGTCAACGTCACAATAAGGAAATCACCGGGCGAGTTGGTCGTACGGTTAGGGGCGCACGGCTGTGAGCTTGCATCCGGGAAATAGTGGGTTCGAACCCCACTGTCGGCAGCCCTGAAGATGGCTTTCCGTGGTTTCCCATTTTCACACCAAGCAAATGCTGGGGCTGTACCTAAATGAAGGCCACGGCCGTTTCCTCCCCATTCCTAGGCCTTTCTTATCCCATCGTCGCCATAAGACCTATCTGTGTTGGTGCGACGTAATGCAAAAAAAAAGGAAATCTACAAAAAATCGCTTTACACATAATTAACAAGTAATGTATGTATGTTCAGTCTTCAGCCCTAAGGCTGGTTGGATCCTCAAAAGCTCTGCCATCAGCTGTCAGTGCCGGGTAATATAGTTAGTAACATATAAAACTGGATTACTGCTACTGATAGTGTAAAAAACTGTGTATAAGTTTAATATAGAATGCTCCTATATGATACCAAAATTCTATAAATTATAAGTAATCATTACGCGCAACAAAATGTTGGATTTGCCACAAAACTTTCACAGAAAACCGTTATTTTCTAGGCCCAATATTCTGTACAACATTTTGACAGTGAAATTTTAATGAAACTGCATTCATACAGTACAAAATATTAGATTGTTATTAAGTTTTTAAATAGAAAAACTGTTTGGACTTTCCTCTGGGATCATGTCACTGTGATCTTCCTGTATGCTACCCTTCCAGAATGTCAGCATTTCTAATCTGCAAACTGCTGGCCATTCATTGATGAGCAGTTAATTGGACATATCCCGATTACATTTGTCCGAACTGGTTTCATATCTGCGGGTCCCTCTAAAGGGATGTCGTGTCAGGTTACTGCCGTTTGATTACTGCGTCGTGTCACGCATTGGAGTTCCTTCAGCAAATAGCTCGTCATCAGGTCTCATCTCTATGGATCTTTCATGTCGATATTGCAATACACGAACTGTCTCTCTGCCTGTCTCTGTGTTTGATCCCTGGCGATGGAATTAGACAGTTGAAGTCGCAATATCCCTCGTCAATTTCACTATTGACGGATGGATAAAATAGAAATCTAAACCTTCATTCACTAGCAGAGTTACCCCTTCATCTCACTGGACTCTTTTTTAATGAAAACTTTGTGGTTTTTTTGAGTTTAAGAAGAAATGAAATGATAATCTCCCGTAGTTCCTAGAATGTTGAAATATCAGTAAATGTCGATACTTTTCCAACGATATTCGATCATCCAGTATCGATATAATATTTCGATACGTTTGTGTCATCGATACTATGTTATGACACTTATGACATTACCGAAATCGTTGGGAAAATTTAAAGAATATTGGTATTAATCGCACAATGCGTACAAAATTATAATTAAGAGTAAACGTCATGAGTGCCGGGCTGAGTGGCTCAAACGGTTGAGGCGCTGGCCTTCCCACCCCAACTTGGCAGCTTCGATCCTGGCTCAGTCCGGTGGTATTTGAAGGTGCTCAAATACGTCAGCCTCGTGTCGGTAGATTTACTGGCACGTAAAAGAACTCTTGCGGGACAAAATTCCGGCACCTCGGCGTCTCTGAAAACCGTAAAAGAGTAGTTAGTGGGACGTAAAACCAATAACATTATTAAACGTCATGAGTAGTCTGCTACCGTAAAAGAAGGCAGGAAATATTTTAATATAGAAATATGGGTAGTGATAAATAACAAGGAATTTTGTCCTTATATTATTCGCTATCCATTCGATTATTTCCTCCACGTCTTCAGAAGAAAATCTCGTCTGTTCACGAAGACAATTGCACCTTGTTTTCTTGACACGGGAAGAACCCGAAAGGTACAATTACGGGCCGTGTAAAAATGTAATGGCTTTTAGTGCCGGGATGTGTCCGAGGACTTCGGATCGCCACGTGCAACTCTTTTGATTGACACCCGTAGGCGACCTGCGCGTCATGATGATGAAGACGACACATACACTCAGTCCCCATTTCAGGGGAATTAACCAATGACGGTTAAAATTCCCGCCCCTGCAGGGGAATTAACCAATGATGGTTAAAATTCCTGAACCTGTCGGGAATCGAACCTGGGACCCATGTAACCAAAGGCCAGCTCGCTAACCGTTTAGCCATGCAGCCGGATACGGGCCGTAAAAGCATCAATGTAAACATGACATAAATGTTTCTGCCTTGGTGTTACCTCATGAAAGTTACTTTCAAAAGCGAACCGGTTCCTGGTACGCTACAGTGTGGATCTACTTATGAAATAATAGTGAAATGTCATGGTGTGTAAATAATGTTCTAAAACATATCAAATTCAGTGGACACACAACAAACTTTTGATCATGATTCTACACACGATATTTTGATCGTTAGATTTTATTCTCTGAATTATTTTCTTTCTCTTCGAACCGCTGTGATCGCAAATTTAACGCAATTCAATATAATACTACTACTACTACTACTACTACTACTACTGCTGCTAAATTGTTTTATTCCCCCGCTCCTGAAGGGGGGTGCGGGCCTCCTAGACGGTGACGCCGTCTCTCAGGCCAGGAGATTTGTATCGGAGAAAGAGATACATGGGGAAGGTGGTACGATTGGCGGCCGTGGCCTATACAAGGAACTGTCCCGGCATTCGGCTTAGTGCAGGAGAATGGACAACCGCGGAAAACCATTTTCAGGACAGCCGACGATCGGGACCAGCCCTCTCCGTCTCCCGAATATAGAGGCGTACAGCCACGGTAAAGCTGTGGTCAACCCTCCTCTGCTCGGTTGCTCGGTCGGAGTGCAGAGCTGTGGGACCACGGACCAGCCGTGGCCACTTGTAGGCAACAGCCAACGGCAATTCAATTTTATGTCGAAGCCTAGTATTTTTGAAAATATATAATTTGACATTGGGAAATATATGTTTTATTTTGATAATGTCGGTATATCGATATTTTCATTAAGCATCCATATCGAATGAAATAGTAATGACATTTTAGTATATCTATATATTGTTTTCGGAAAATCCACTTAACGGGGTAAAAATACGTGAAAAAGCGGTTGAATCCTTTTTAGGGGGAAACTTATCTCAACAACTGAAGATGTTACAGACGTGAAAATTGGTACCTGAAAACTCCTTTAAAAATGAAGAGCTAATTTTTATTTTGAAAAAATCCACTTCAGAAGGTGGAAAGAATTTAATTATTAGGTAATTTTTTTAAAATGAGTATATCTGCAGTATAGACCATCTTAAAACTTAACATGTACCAGACGTGCAAATTGGTACTTGGTATCTCCTTTAAAAATAAAGAAATACGTAGTTTTTCTTTATGGAAAATCCAAATAGGGGTCGGAGGGGTGGAAAGAAGTGAAAAAGGATTTGAATTCCTTTTATAAGGACACTTATATCTCAAAAACCCAAGATATTACGCACGTTAAAATTGGTATTTGGAATATCCTTTAAAAATAATAAAAAACACGTTCGTTTTGTTTTCGGAAAATCCATTTGCGGTGGGGGGGGGGGTGAAAAACCGAAAAATGGGTTGAATTTTTATATGAGGATATTATATCTCAAAAACTGAATAATTTACAGACCTGAAAGTTTGTAATTGAACTCTTTAAAAATAAAGGAACACGTATGTTTTGTTTTTGGAAAAGCCTTTTAAGTAGGTGAAAAGGACCGAAAAATGTGCTGAATTCTTTTTATGAGTATACTTAGGCCTGTATCTGAAAAACTGAAGATTTTACAGACGTGGCTAGTGGCTTTGCGTCGCACCGACACAGATAGGTCTTATGGCGACGATGGAACAGGGAAGGGCTAGGAGTGGGAAGGAAGCGGCCGTGGCCTTAATTAAGGTACAGCCCCAGCATTTGCTTGGTGTGAAAATGGGAAACCACGGAAAACCATTTTCAGGGCTGCCGACAGTGGGGTTCGAACCTACTTTCTCCCGAATACTGGATACTGGCCGCACTTAAGCGACTGCAGCTATCGAGCTCGGTTTTTACAGACGTGAAAATTGGTATTTGGAATCTCGTTTACTATATCTGAACATCCCATCTTTGGTTTTTCCGATTTCCTTCTAATTGCATTAAACTTCAGTGATGCTATTTGAGGATCCAACCAATCTCTTAAAATCAAGCAAGGGATGACCAATACATCACTTCGAAGAGTGAAAGTGTCAGCCATTAGACGTGAAATAGAATGACTTGCTAGATCTCGCTGACCTGATCTGGTCTGGGTCATGAAGAGTGGAACAGTGAAGGTCAGCAGCCTACTGCAAGTAACTTGGACCTGTGCAAGACTCAGCTAGAAGTCCTGTGGTCGCCCCACGAACCTATTGCGCTGGAGTAGCAGGGGGAGATGTGATACTCCCACGTGGCGCGTCCCAGGTGGCGGATATGGGGGTCCTAACCGGTTTGCCGGCGGACTTGGGGAAAATAAAATACCTCTCGCGTACCAAACACACAATTCGATGCAGACGAAGAATACACCCACGGTATCCCTTGGTGTCATAAGAGGCGACTACAAGGGGCGACCAAGGGATGATTGTTTTAGACCCATGAAACTACTTGTGATTAGTACCACCACGCGGGGAGCACAATGGGTGGCTTTTACTTGCGCATAGTACCACTATGTTAGGTACAAAATAGGTTTGTGATTAGTAGCAACAGAGTGCGTTGCCGGCTTCTACAGTACCTGTGATAAGTACCACTTCAGGAGCGACACCATGGTTCTGGCTTGCCTATAATTAGTAACCACTCTATGAGGAACACCGCGGGATAGTACGAGTCCCTGTGGTTAGTATACGTATGTGATCAATACCATAGGTTTGTGTTGCCTGTAAATGGCACCGCAATGTGCGAAACACTATAGGTCTGTATTACATGTGCGTATTTCATTACCTGTGAGTAGAACCGTAATGTTTGGAATACCGCGAGTCTACGCTACTTTTTATTAGTACCGCAACATGACAAATACCATGGTTCTAATTTCCTAGCGATAAGTACCATTATGAGGGGCCGATGACTTGGATTTTGGACCCCTTTAGACTAAAAGCATCATCTATTCAGTATTGTGCTATAGAAGCAGTCCCTTGGTCAGTAATACTATTGTTTTATGTCAGTTTCTGTGAATGCGAGGCACTGCGGGTTGGATCCACTGATTGTTTTAAATTCGTATCCATCCATTCATTCTTCGTCCTCACGTTTTGAATTCTGGTCTGTGGAGGATTTTGGACTTTTAATTTGTCATTATATTTCGTCTCATTTCGTTCCATTAGGGGCCAGTGACCTAAATGTTGGGCCCCTTTAAACAACAAGCATCATCATCATCATCATCATCATCATCATCATCATCATCATCACCTGTGGTCGCCACTCCACCTTCCCAAATTCAGTCCCTTGCAGAACGAAATAAGTGATGATTTCATATTCGTAGAGATAACTTCATGATGTCCGGCTCCATGGTGAAATGATTAGCTTGCTGGTCTTTGGTCCTCAAGGTTTCGGGTTCGGTTCCGGACCAGTTCGGGGATTTTTAAATTCATTGGTTAATTCCGATGGACCGGCCCTGGGTGTGTATCCTGTCTTCTTCATTAGAATTCATCATAGGTAGGGCCCCATCCTCATAGACTTGCAGGTCGCCTATGCAGCGTCAGTGCGACAGACCTACACCGTGCCTCTAGAGGACCACACGCCATTGTCACTTCAAAATAAATGATGCCTGGCACGATTATTAAGTTATATCAAGATTTTTAAAAAAATTACTGCAGTTCTTCAATATTTTCTTCCGAAATATTCTTCCTTTACCGCTTTTCCCACACATGTGGATTTGGCCCTATTTTACGGGCGGATGCCCTTCCTGACGCCAGATCTATGGAGGGATGTAATCACTATTGCGTGTTTCAGTGTTGGTTGATAGTGTGTTGCGTTGTATGTATATGAAGAGGAAAGTGTTAGTACAAATACGAACACCCAGTCCTCGAACCAGAAGAATTAATCAGACGCGATTAAAATCCCTGAACCGACCGGGAATCGAACTCGTGACCCTAAGATCTCAACGCTGACCATTCAACCAAGAAGTCGGACTTTCTTCCGAGAGATTGAAACGGAGACTTTCGCGTTTGAGGTATACGGATGACGTTACGTCTTGGCTGCTGTATGTGAAGCAGTTCGAAAGCGAGGTACTGCTCAGGAAACAATACGCAATAAGAGGTGGTAAACAAGACAGTTGAACTAATTTCTGCGGGCTTACGACTCTTCCCGACAGCTAGCTTTTATTTCATTTCTAGCATTTTTTTCCTTTTCTTTTTTCCAAAATATTTCTGTTTAAATTTATAAAACATCATTTGAATCTTTTGAAGTCTTTGTGGGTTATTGAATCCATCTGATCTTTCTTTTTGAGATGTTAAATGCTGTGTAATTCAAAAGAACGAGCGCTTTGAAGTAGAACGCCAAGCCAGTGAGTGGACTAAGTGACAGGGTTCGCTGTCGCGTTTAGCACTCAGACAGGAGGGAATCGAATGTTAATTTCGCGTAGAGAAAGAGCAAAAGCTTCCCGTCCTTCGCAAGTAACAGAAGAGGTTGCTTTTAATATAAAACTCTCCTTTACGCATACCATTCTCTTAAAATTTACACTGATTATTACTACGCTTTTGAAACAAATAATAATAATAATAATAATAATAATAATAATAATAATAATAATAATAATAATAATAATAATAATTCCGCGTTCAGTTTACGGTAATTGATTTTAATATTTTTACTGGACTAAGAAGAGGTGGGTTTTTCTTTATATCTCCAGTTTTCTTTGTTAATTTCATTCCTGTTATACTCAGTAGCAATACATTGCTTCTCATTGTTTGAAGGAGATTTAACGATTTGATGCAAGGTATATGCGCAGTTTCATGCCATTTTCCTTCTCCAGCCTTATTCTTCATTTTTCCCCGATTAATAAATTTCAAATTTCTTCTCTGGATCAGTGGTCGATTGCCTCCGAATCCTAATATCATATCTTCAAACTCTGCAGATGCAGTCGGACTTCCGAAGAGCGAATCGCACCAGTCGGCATATAAAAGATCTCTGGTGACATATTTGATGTTTACCGGTCAAAAGTAATAAAATCTCAGCAGTACACTGCTATTATTATTATTATTATTATTATTATTATTATTATTATTATTATTATTATTATTGTAGTAGTAGTAGTAGTAGTAGTAGTAGTAGTAGTAGTAGTAGTAGTAGTAGTAGTAGTAGTAGTAGTAGTAGTAGTATTTATTCACTCATTATGTTGTTTACATATTTACACGACTCTGTTTCTTATATACATAACTCTTCTAATAACATTATTGAAAAACCAAACCCCATTGCACTACAGCCCTTGAAGGGCCTTGGCCTACCAAGCGACCACTGCTCAGCCCGAAGGCCTGCAGATTACGAGGGGCTGTGTGATCAGCACAACGAATCCTCTCGGCCGTTATTCTTGGCTTTCTAGACCGGGGCCGCCATCTCACCGTCAGATAGCTCCTCAATTCTAATCACGTAGGCTGAGTGGACCTCGAACCAGCCCTCAGGTCCATGTAAAAATCCCTGACCCGGCCGGGAATCGAACCCGGGGCCTCCGGGAATAACATTATTACTTGAGAAAAATTAATCTTGTAACTAAACCACATATATTACAGAAGTAGTAGTATTATTATTAACATATTAATACTTAAAATAAATTGAACTTGTAACTATCTCTTGCACACATTAACTAAATTATTATTATTATTATTATTATTATTATTATTATACATAACAAAATCACACCAACCTCAGCAGAGTCGAGTAGATACCAGTAAAATACCACGTAAGGTGAAACCTTGTGTGTGGTAATTTAGAATATTAATTACATAGAGAGAAATATATTTTTATATGATGCCTGAAGTACGAGTATGGGTATGAGGGAATGATGGATATGATCAACAGCACATGGTGGAGCATCGAATAGAAATTGAATATGGTGACGTGATATTCTCATTTAGTTATTTCTTCAATAACAGTTTTATTATTCCTGACAAAGGATTTAAGACACTTCAGACTCATTTTCTGACTTAATGAAGTAGTTTGGAAAGGACATTAAAGAATTTTGGGCCGGGCGAGTTGGCCGTGCGCGTAGAGGCGTCCGGCTGTGAGCTTGCATCCGGGAAATAGTAGGTTCGAATCCCACTGTCGGCAGCCCTGAAGATGGTTTTCCGTAGTTTCCCATTTTCACACCAGGCAAATGCTGGGGCTGTACCTTAATTAAGACCACGGCCGCTTCCTTCCAACTCCTAGGCCTTTCCTATCCCATCGTCGCCATAAGACCTATATGTGTCGGTGCGACGTAAAGCCCCTAGCAAAAAAAAAGAATTTTGGAATTAAGTACAAGAAATTGCGCGTTGTTATGCTAAGTTTGGGTTTGTATGACATACAACGGTGGTACATCTTACTGTGTGTTGAATATTCATATTTAATGTTCTCAATTATATTTTTGTTTTTGTTAATATATTTATATATTTCAAGGGCATAGAGCTGTTTTACATTAAATATATTTGCTTCAGCATATAATTGACTACTTGGGTATAATCCTTTCTGGTACATTATTCGTAATATAAGGTTCTAATGTCATAAATATTTCCAGACTTGTGAAGAGGTTTTACTATTGTTGTTTTGAGCTGCTTTGGAAAGTAACCTAAGGTGAAGGAATCATTGATTATATTCAGCAACGGTTTCTTTAATGACTCTATATATTCTTTAGTAATTCGAGCCGAAATACTGTCTATTCCTACAGCTTTGTTTTCATGTACTTCACTCAAACGTCTCTTCAGATCGTATTCTGTTACCGGTGCAAGGAAGCGAGTATGAGGGTTGCGAGCGATATTTAATGTGGAATCGGAAATTTGTCTGTGATGCTTTGCTTTCTCAGTGGTTTCGTTAATGAAATAATTGTTAAAATTATTAGAAATATTTGTCATCTTTACAGATTTCACCTTTATATCTGATTTCCTTGATCTCTTCTTTTCTAACTGACCTTTGTGTTATTTCATTGCCTGTGCCCCAGACCATACCTCGGTTATTTGAATTGCGATTTTTCAGATTCCTTTAGTACTTAGTTTTCGTTTTCATAATTAGATCACTTAGTTTGTTCCTTTATTTCCTGTACTGTTCTTTAATTTCCAAGTTATCCTTATTTTTTAAATGCTGTTGATAAAGTCGGTCTCTTGTGTGACTAGATTTCACCAAACCGTAAGAAATCCATTCTGTTCTTTTAACTTCCCTTGATTTCAATCCAATAGTGGACAGGCTCATGCAGCTTTTAATCGTATTCACGAATTTATCAAGTTTGATATCTAAAGCACTGCTGTTTAAGATGTCTTCCCAATTTATTTTACTTAAATTATTTTTACGTCGAAAATTTGGTATATTATTAGGGACCGAGACATTTTGAATGTTGGGACTTACTGTTATAGCATAATGATCTGAAATTTTACTTTGAGAGATGATAGACAGAATGTCGTAATTTCTCAACCTACTTTTAATCAAAGCATGATCAATACAGGATTTACTTGTACGAGATACTCTAGTAGGATTGTTTATCAAGGACTGAAAATTACTTTCTTGTAACATGTTGAGATATTCGTCACAGTCGTGTTCATTTAAAAGGTCTATATTTGTGTCCCCTAATATCAGTTCGGTTTCAACATGACATCTATCTTGGATATAGTGATCTAACGCACTGAGAAACCGCTGTTTGTGATATTCATGTGACTGATATACTCCTGTAATAGCTTCTTTCTTGTTGTCATTATTATTATTATTATTATTATTATTATTATTATTATTATTATTAGGGTTTAACTACTTCCGTGGTTTTGTGAGGACTTGCCCGTCAGATGTTTGTCCCACAGGAGTTCTTCTACGTGCCTATAAATGTACCCACACAAGGATGACATACAATATTCGAGAACATTCATACCACCGGCATGAAGCGATCAAACTCTGGACTCAGTAAAATAACGCTCTACAATCTGAACCACTCAACCTGTTATCGGCATCACGTCAACACATTCAGATTTCTGACGACGCTGGGATGGGAAAGTAGTAATTCTGGCCTTCGTTAAGGTATGTATAGTCGCTCAAAATGAGAACATACCGCATGGTATTGTATTTTCCTCACATTTCATATTTCATCATGTTTGAAAATACCCAGCATTTTTCCAGTCATTCGACTGGGTCAGAAATGGAATGAATGAAGCCCCATCTATCGGTGAGTATAGAAATTGTGCCGGCTGCCGAAGCCTGTCGCAATGATTGAGGACTAACAGATGAAATGTTAATGGAGCGTATTGTTGGAACGAAAGATGCCAGGGCAGACCGAAGTACCCGGAGAAAAACCTGTCCCGCCTCCGCTTTGTCCAGCACAAATCTCAGACGGAACGACCGGAATTTGAACCACGGAACACACAATAGTCAATACATCACTCCGCATAGGGTTGGCACCAGGAAGGTCATCCGGCCGTGGAACAGAGACATATGGCGGCGATGGCATAGGAAAGGCCTAGGAGTGGTAAGGAAGCGGCCGTGGCCTTAATTAAGGTACAGCCCTAGCCTGGTGCGGAAAAGGAAAACCACAGTAAACCATCTTCAGGGCTGCCGATAGTGGGGTTCGAACTCGCTATCTCACAGCTGTTCCCCCTAACCGCACGGCCAACTCGCTCGGTAGAAAGAGGAGTAAAGAGCAGTGTCCTTATTCCTATCCCGTCACATACATCTAATATCTGCCAGTATCAACGTAAAATGGGATTAAGTCCGGCCAGGAAGTGTTAACAACGAACATTGGTGTAGGAAGAACACCGAGTGTACGCGCGGTCTGTGTCAGAGTGGAGCTGCGCACGCTCACGAGCATTAAACTGTAATGGTGCAACTCGAAGACCTGGGGGGTAACGTGTATCACACGTCAATTACTTTATTCGAACAGATTCATTCTCGCAGAATTTCACTCTTGGGATATGGATGTTTCTGATTTATGGAAAACACTAAAATTTAACTTCACATGCGTGAGTCATATCATAATGATAAATAACCCAGCTGTGAAACAGGCAAGGTTGTTAGACACCAACAATTTACCATTTCCCCCCCTCTTGATTCTATGTCACCGGGCGAGTTGGCCATGCGCGTAGAGGCGCGCGGCTGTGAGCTTGCATCCGGGAGATAGTAGGTTCGAATCCCACTATCGGCAGCCCTGAAAATGGTTTTCCGTGGTTTCCCATTTTCACACCAGGCAAATTCTGGGGCTGTACCTTAATTAAGGCCACGGCCGCTTCCTTCCAACTCCTAGGCCTTTCCTATCCCATCGTCGCCATAAGACCTATCTGTGTCGGCGCGACGTAAACCCCCTAGCAAAAAAAAAAAAAATGATTCTATGTCGAATCTCATGTTAACGTTTTTCAAAAAAATGAGGGAAATGAATCTTCTTAATTTTTTTTATTGAGTAATGAATACTAAACTTCTTAATTTTTTTTATTGAGTAATGAATACTAAACTCGGCCTCTGTGGTTTAGTTGTTAGCGTGATTAATTGACACCTCCAGAGTCCCGGGTTTGATTCCCGGCTCTGCCACGAAACTTCACAAGTGGCACAAGGCCTGGAATGGGGTCCACTCAGCCTCGGGATGTCAACTGGATACAGGGGGGGTTCGATTCACACCTCAGCTATCTTTGAAGTGGTTTTCCGTGGTTTCCCATTTCTCTTTCAGGCAAATGCCGGGATGGCACCTAACTTAGGACTTCCTTCCCCGTTCCTTGCCCATCCCTTCCAGTCTTTCCAACCCCCACAAGGCCCCTGTTCAACATAACGGAAGACGCAGCCTGGGCGAAGTACTGATCCTCCTCTCCAGTTGTATACGTCGACCCAAAGTCTCATGCCACATGACACTGCCCTTGAGGCGGTAGAGTTGGGATCCCTCGCTTAGTCAGAGAGAAAAACCAACCCTAGAGGGTGAACGAATTAAGAAAGGAAAAAGGAAAGAAAGAAATAAAGAAATGAATACAGAAGATTTTTCTCCCAGTCACAATGTTCAAAATACTCGTTAAATAATTAAACCTTAAATACAAATTTCCACATGTTAACAATATACTGACGCAATTATCATTGTAATAAAATTACTGTTTAATAATTCAACCTGAATAATAATAATAATAATAATAATAATAATAATAATAATGTTATTGGTCTTACGTCCCTCTAATTACTTTCACTGTTTTCCGAGGCTCCGAGGTACTGGAATTAAATATTCCAGGAGTTCTATTATGTGCCATTAAATCTATCGAATCGAGGCTGACATATTTGAGCACCTTTAGCCGGGATCTAACCCGCCAGCTTGAGCTCAGGTCACCGCTCCACCGCCTGAGCACAAAGTGAATAAAAATACTTAAAAGTGCACTTAACACAATGAACAGTGCAATTTAGATTTGAGAATTCCAGGCAAGAGTTGGTTAGTAGTAGAATACAATACAAGATAATAAAATCAATGAAACGAGTGAGTTGGCTGTGCGGTTTTGATCATGTAGCTGTCAGCTTGCATTCGGAAGATAGTAGGTTCGAACCCCACTCTTGGTAGCTCTGAAGATGGGTTTCTATGTTTCCTATTTGCACACCAGGCAAAGGCCAAGGCCAAGGTCATTTAGTTCCCAGTCCTAGCTCATTCCTATCCCATCAACGCCGTAAGATCTGTCTTTGTTGGCGCCACCTAAAACAAATAATAAAAATAAAATTGAAAAACCAGCGAAATTATAATCTAACAATACTGTAGTTATTTACACCACTCAACTTCTACAGCACGAAACAGTTACTTATATACTTGCCACATGGCTACGTTGCGTCATGTGGGCGAGTCAGTACATCTTCCGACTGATTATTGAATGATATCTTAAGTTGGAGGTTTTGATCCCAGCTCAGTTCGTTGGTATTTAAAGGTGCTCAAGTATGCCAGTCTCGTGTCGGTAGATTTGCGGGTACGGAAAAGAACTCCTGTGGGACAGAATTCCGGCACCTCGATGTCTCTGAAACCCGTAAAAGCAGTTAGTTAAACGTTAAACCAATAAAGTTATTATTATTATTATTATTATTATTATTATTATTATTATTATTATTATTATTATTGAATGATAACATCGATTATTTCATGGATGACGTAACTTTGAATGGTGGGCCATGACTTGAGAATAATTAGTTCATGTTAATAATATTGAATTAAAAATTAAGAAATTCGACACAATATGACATAAAATGCTGTACAGTTGCACAAAAACGATTGCATATTTTGTGTACCTCGCAATTAACATTTTATCAGGCTTAATTTGAATTATTACAAAAATGTAATTTACCTCCCATGTAGAAACAAACCCTTTGGATACTCACAACAACCATTATATGTATACAGTAGGTTCAGGTTTTTTCTGATAAGAGTGTACCTGCGAGGAAGTTCTATAGTACCATGAGGTCATTATTTTATTGAGCGACTGTACATTACAAGCAGGAAAGTGTTTTACGTCTCAACTTACAGGTAAAACCTCAGTTTACCGAGCTCGATAGCTGCAGTCGCTTAAGTGCGGCCAGTATCCAGTATTCGGGAGATAGTAGGTTCGAACCCCACTGTCGGCAGCCTTGAAGATGGTTTTCCGTGGTTCCCCATTTTCACACCAGGCAAATGCTGGGGCTGTACCTTAATTAAGGCCACGGCTGCTTCCTTCCCAGTCCCAGCCCTTTCCTCTCCCATAGTCGCCATAAGACATATCTGTGTCGGTGCGTCGTAAAGCCATTAGCACCGACACATATAGGTCTTATGGCTACGATGGGATAGGGAAATGTCTGGGAGTTGGAAGGAAGCGGCCGTGGCCTTAATTTGCCTGGTGTGAAAATGGGAAACCACGGAAAACCATCTTCAGGGCTGCCGACAGTGGAATTCGAACCCACTATCTCCCGGATGCAAGCTCACAGCCACGCGCCTCTAACCGCACGGCCAACTCGCCCGGTTCTCTTCGTATTACAACATTTGCAGTTTTCATACATCTCCACTGATTTGGAATAATTTATTACTTTTAATCAAACAAGCAACCTTTTTTTCAGTTCAAGTGTATGAATTTATGGATGAGAAATTTCATTTTTTTTCTCATATGGCTTTTTGTGCTGGGAGCGTCCGAGTACATGTTCGGCTCGCAGGTCTATTTGACGCCCATGGAACACCTTCGCGTCTGGATGTGACATGATGATACAAAAGTGAAAAAATAAAGAGTTGTTTCCCTAATTTCTTGAAAATTCTCTAATTTTTATGAAAAATTTCTGGTAAACCTAGTCGCCAGCCCCATGGCTGTTACCAGGAGGCTCCAAGTTCGTTCCCGGCCAATCGTAGAATGTTTATTTTGGACTGAGTTATGGAACGGATTTCAGTCAGCCTCGTGAGACCAGCTGAGGAGCTATCTGATACACCGGGCCAGTTGGTCGTGCGGTAAGGGACGCCCGGCTGTGATCTTGCATCTGGGAGATAGTGGGTTCGAATCCTAACGTCGGCAGCCCCGAGATAGTTTTCCGTGGTTTCCCATTTTCATACCAGGCAAATGCTGGCGCTGTACCTTATTTAAGTCCACGGTCACTTCTTTTCCACTCCTAGCCCTTTTCTATCCCATCGTCGCCATAATAATGTGTCGGTGCGACATAAAGCATTTTTTTGAAAAATGCTGTCTGATACGAGGGGCAGCGGACTCTGATCCGGAAGTCATGCAATACGGCTGAAGATGTCGTTACGCTGACACGTGGCACTATAATGCCTGCAGACCATCTTGATGGGCAGCAGTCGTTTTGGCAAACCAAGGTCCTTAATGGCCTAGATCCGCCATAGGTTAGATTTGGATTGTTCGTGTTCGTGTGAAGTTCGCATTATCTAAGAAATGTGGGTGTCGTCGGAATAAAATATAAATCTCGTACTTCACGAGGATAATTTTATGGAGTTCCTAGTTCGAATTCAAACGCAAAGTGCAATATGTTGTTCCTTTCGGTTTTTTTTACCCACAATTTTTCGAAGGCACCTTCTTTCCCTCTTTTGTTTTTAAGGACTGGGTTTGTCACCCTAATCACTGTTTCCGTTCCGTAAAGATACTCAGTTCCGACCACTATACAGACATGTTAATATTTAGCTTCAGTGGAGATTGATTTGGTCTTGAAGGCGCCATGGCATAGTCTGAATGTCATCTTCATTCTTCTCACCATTTCTTTTAAAACTTCCTTTTTAATTTCCAAGGGAGCGAGATGATCTCCCAGGCATTTAAATTATTTATGGACGCGATGGGTTTCTTCAGATTGTGCTACAATTATGTCCCTGCCATCTGCGTTGTGTAAATGTATGAAGGCTGCTTTTTCAAATTAAATTCTTGATCCTCTTTTGGCCACATTTTCTAGATCTTCCACTTGTCTTTTGTCTGTGTGAGGGTTGTTTATTATCAGAACGACGTAGCTGGGAAGGCTAGACAGTCTAACATGAGGGCATGTTCCGCACAACATATTTTTACCCCATTCTAAGTTTAATTTTCAGTCATTATCGATCCCCATTCCCTGATGACATTTTCTAGGACATTGGAAATGAATTGGCGTATGGCTTTTCGTGCCGGAAGTGTCCGAGGAGAAGTTCGGCTTGTCAAGTGCAGGTCTTTTGAATTGATTCCCGTAGGCGACCTGCACTTCGTGATGAGGATGAAATGATGAAGACGACGCATACACCCAGCCCCCTTGCTTGCGAAATTAACCAATGATGGTTAGAATTCCCGTCCCTGCCGGGAATTGACCCCGGGACCCCTGTGACCAAAGGCCAACACGCTAACCATTTATTATTATTGTTATTATTATTATTATTATTATTATTATTATTTAATATACGGTATAGATGAGCGTAACCAAGAGTTAGAGTGATAGTAATAAACCGCATAATTTTCCAACTGGTATTGATTCAAGCCGTATTCTGTAACATTGAATGGTGATTATTAGGACCCGTTATTGATGACATGTCATCTTTTTATTGTCTGGTCAGGTGTAATGCTCCAGTATATACAAACTTTGTTCATGACACCTCAACTACAAATATTTCCTTTTTATTTTGTTTGTATTATTAGCATTTTTGGTTTGTTTGTATTTTAAGAACATTTTCTTTCATTCTGGAGAATTTTTCGGGCACACTTTCGAAACTTTTGTCTCTTTTAGTCATTTTGTACCATTTATCATTTTACCATATTATTTTATGAAATTTCGTATCAAAGCCTTAACTAGTAGTTAAACAAATATTGTAATTAAACATTTCAATATTTTAAATTTTGTAGAAATTAATTTCTCAAGTAGTCTGTTATAATTTTGTTAATGCTTTTGTAGACTTTAATTTCACAAATCGTCATTTATTCTTTCGAGTTCTTTTCAAACTGTTTCTTTTTCAACCAATATTCATTGTATTGTGTATTCTTTGTCTTCGATCAGCCTCCATGTAAAAAGTCTATATTATGTATTTTATAAGTTTGTGTCTAACCCAGGGCCGAGTTCAAATACTGCAACGCGTCTGGGTCTAAACAATTTTGCCCTCCCGTTCCGTAAACTCGATAAGACAAAACTGCAATTACTATTCATAAGCCGAAAATAAGGGCAATCGTTCGATTTAAAAATACCTTCTCTTGGTACTAGATCGTCTTCACGATTTTCACTTACAGTTCCAACAGAAGACTAATGGAAACGCAGCTAAAACGCTACTCATCAAAGTTTTCTGTTTCAATACAATAATTTTTTATTTCGTCATTGTGTGAGAGGAAGTTGTTTGATTTATACTGTACTTCGGATGCTACAGTTTTTGGTTTTTTGGTGTTTGAGAGAACAATTTACTTTCCCTCTTCTTCTGCTGAAAATGAAATGGCGTATGGCTTTTAGTGCCGGGAGATCCCAGGACGGGTTCGGCTCGCTAGGTACATATATTTTCATTTGACGCCTCTTGGCGACCTGCACGTCGTGATGAGGATGAAATGATGATGATGACAAAACGTACGCCCAGCCCCCGTGTCAGGGAAATTAACCAATGATAGTTAAAATTCCTGATCCTGCCGGGAATCGAACCCGGGACCCTTGTGACGAAAGGCCAGCACGCTAACCATTTAGCCATGGAGCCGGACTTCTCTTCTGCTAATCTGCGATCATTTGAGCCACTTACCATAATTGTTTTCGACCATCCATGTTACGTACGTAGCACGAAAAACGCTTAATACAACTCTAAAAACTGGAAAGAAAAAAAATGGCTTTCACTTTCACGTACTGATCCGGAACTCTTGTTATTATGAGAAATTAGCAACCTTCTCGTTTCATTCAACACCAAGCCGTTGTCTCTAGGTAGCGTTGATTCACCGCCCACTAGACTAAGTTGCAGCCCGAAGTCATCTTGATACCTGTACGCAGAAGCGAGGGAGCTGTGTTTCAACATTGTGGTGGTATTTATAATATTGTTACCAACAGCTTTCACATAAGTCGAACGACAATTCCGTTACTCGGTGCGCGCATTCTAAAAACTCGTTTTCAAATTATTCAGTCCACGAACCAACTACGCTGGCGTAGTGATACTCCCACGTGGCGCGTCCCAGGTGGCGGATAGGGGCATCCTAATCAGCTTGCCGGCGGACTTGAGCGAAATAAAATTGCTCTCCCGAACCAAACACTCAAGCCCCTGTGGGCAAGGGACGCAGACGAAGAATACACCCACGATATCCCCTGCCTGTCTAAGAGGCGACTAAAAGGGGCGACCAAGGACTGCTTGTAATTAGTACCATCCGCAGAGAGCACAATGGATCGCCTTTACTTGCGAGTAGTACCACTATGTTAGGTACACGATAGGTTTGTGATTAGTAGCAACAGAGTGAATCAGGGAGGGATTTACACTACCCGTGATTAGTACCACTACATGCGGAACATCACGAGCTTACGTTGCCTGTTATTAGTACCACTACAGTATAGGAGCGACACCGTGGGCCTGCGTTGCCTATGATAAGTACCGACTATGTGAAGAACACGACGGGATAGTACGAGTCCCTGTGGTTAGTATACCTACGTGAGGAACACCATAGGTCTGCGTTACATATGCATATTACATTACCCTTAAGTAGTACCATAATGTGTGGAATATCGCGAGTCTACGCTACTTTTGATTAGTACCGCAACATAACAAATGCCATAGTTCTACTTTACTAGCGATAAGTACCATTATAAGGTGCCGATGACCTGGATTTTGGACCCCTTTAGACAACAAGCATAATTGATTCAGGATTGTGCTTTAGGAGCAGTCCCTTGGTCAGTAATACTATTGTGTTACGATAGTTTCTGGGAATGTAGGGCGTTGTGGGTCGGATCCACTAATTGTCTTAAATTCATATTCATCCATTCATTCTCCGTCATCACGTTTTGAATTCTGGTCAGTAGATGATTTTGGACTTTGAAATTGTCTTAACTTTTCGTCTCACTTCGTACCATTAGGGGCCGATGACCTAGATGTTAGGCCCCTTAAACAACACAACAACACGCATCATCATCATCATAATCGTCATAATCAATTATTAGATCTTTTCATTTTTGCCGCCCCATAAATTTGCCGCCCTGGTCCCGTGTCCATAAGGGCCATATGGCTCTGGTCTGACCTAGTATTTTCTGAAGGGTTTTTAAACATTAATTTTTAACATAATTTTAACGCATTTTCTTAACTTTTAGGTTATTCAATAAAGTCATTTTTAACATTTTAAGTGCATGTTTGGTACAACTTGTGAGCTGATGGCGGATGGCACGTTGACAAATAACTCCGTGCAAAGAACGAGTAATTCCTCGTGTTTTCCCGTATTTTGACAAATCTCTTCTTCAAAAGGGGCATTTGTTGAAAGGTTTTGTTTGTTCGATAGCAGAAGAACCGTGGCCGGAAGTACGAAGTACTCTTTTATATTCTAGTTCATTGCGCTCTCTGCTGGCAGATTTCACTTTGGAAATATTTCATTAGCGGAAATGGTTTCAAACACCTGGCTGCCCCATGTCGTTTACAGCTGCTGTAATCTGTAATCAACTTCCGTTGGCGAATTGAGGTAAACAAACTTTCCTATTGTTCTTGACTTTGACGGCTCACCTCCTGTGGAGCAGTGCAGATAAAAAATAGGTATATTTAAAATATAAACAAGTGCTATATGTACTGAAGTCCGGGGATTTTATTTTTAAAACTCATTATTAATCTGTGGTTGGTTTTCAACCTGGGGTACACCTAACTCCTGAGTTACTCAAACACAACATTTCAAATAAGCATGTTTGGTGAATCGTATGAGATAATAAAAAAATAATTCTGCCCGAACGAATTTGTATTGTTTTCTAATACCAGAAATCCTATAGCTTAATTTATTGAACAATGCAGACTTGCTGCTGCGCTTGTTAGAGCCAACCGTGCTCCTGTAATTGCGAGTAATGTATGAACTGTTTGTTTCAAACGCTGAGGATAACATTGTTTGGAAAATAATGTACGTCACTGACTGATTAATCATCTTTCAGTAGTAGCCTCGGCGGTGACTACTTAGTTTGGCTTTCTGTACTTCACTTTCCCGTATTTCACTCTTGTTATATACAAGGAACTTGGTATACAGTAACACAACATAAAGTTTATTTCTTCAAGAGTTTTATATAGTATTTACAAGAAATAAAATTAAACTTGCCTTGAAGCTTGATTGAATGCACGCAGTTAATACTGTTATTAAATGATAGACTGAAAGTCTGTGGTCTGTGGCACAAATATATATTTACAGCGAGAGAGTCCTATATACACATTTACACCTATCTTGAGGAGATAGTCTATTTTACTGGGAAATGTCCTTGGATAGTCGAAAACTATCTGTTGTGGGATAACAAGTGTAAATTGTAGAGAGAGTCGCGTTAGTATAATGCTAGTATTGGACTTACACTTGCAAGTATCTTGCATCAATATCTTAATTCGCAGAATGCTAAGATAGTCGTCGGAGCACGGGTGAGGATTTGGGAGTGTAGCAGAATGCTTGACTCGGGGCTCGACGTGGCTACAGGAATCAGGGAAGCTGAGGCAATGTCCGGAGGTGAGACCTCACAACCAGCAATCTGTCCACCTGTTCAAGACACGTTTTTAAGAGGAATGCCTCCGTGTTTGACTTGCGGTGTGGGCTGGCCGTTGGACACTGGGGTAGTCCTCGGTAAGGCGAGTAATGTCGCTCCTTATATAGCGCTTGGCTGACGTCACCGACGAGCATGCCAGGCGCAGTGCAGTTCTCTCGTAGGCTCTGGAAACATCGGTGATGCGGCGGGTTGCGGAGCTTGTAGGCTTGGAACTGAGCGCGGAGGACACAAACAACAACTCTTTATACCAGTTTGTGAGCTATTTATATTGAGTTCAGTTTCTTGTTATTATTTAACTCTCCAGGTCCTTCCCGCCAGTATTCCGCCTGTTCCACTCATTGAATTCGAGTCACGCAGACGTCCGCTCACGGCTCGCTTTGGGACAAACAATACATTGAAGTATTTCTATTATTATTCGTCGTATATTTTTACTACGTTTAGAATCAGAAATTTTAGTTTCAACGACTTCTAGTATGTAGCTTTCCTCGGTAAAACCTCTATTATCGGAGATACTTGAAAATTGATGTTAATCTTCCCGGAAACTACTATTTAATCCATCATGAATAACAGCATATTATGAAAATATAATGTCATTCATTTAAGATGCGGGTATGTTCATCGAATGAGCGTAAGAGCGTTTCATAATTTTCATACGTACCCCTGTGGGAGGGGGACGCAGACGAAGAATACACCCACGGTATCCCCTGCCTGTCGTAAGAAGCGACTGAAAGGGGCGACCAATGTTTGATCGAATTTGAACCATGATACTATTTGTAATTAGTACCAGCGTGCGGGGAACACCATGGGTCGCTTTTACTTACGTGTAGTACCGCTATGTTAGGTACAAAATAGGTTTGTGATTAGTAGCAAGAGAGTGCGTTGACGGCTTTTACAGTACCCATGATTAATACCACTATATGAGCGACACCATGGCTGAGCAACACCATGGTTCTGGCTGGTCTATGATTAGTAACCACTATATGAGGAACACCATGGGGTAGTACGAGCCCTCGTGGTTACTACACTTACAGTATGTGATGCATAACATAGCTTTGCGTTGCGTGTAAATGGCGTCGCAATGTGAGGAACACCAGAGGACTGTATTACATGTGCGAATTTCATTACCTGTGAGTAGTGCCATAATGTGTGGAATACCGCAACTCTACGCTCCTTTTTGATAAGTACCGCAAGATGACAGATACCATGGTTCTGCTTTCCTAGCGATAAGTGCCATTATGAGGGGCCAATAACTTGGATTTTGGACCCCTTTAGACTGAGAGCATCATCGATTCAGTATTGTGCTATAGAAATAGTCCCTTGGTCAGTTTTTACGTCAGTTTCTGTGAATGTGAGGCATTGTGGTCAGTTTCACTGATTGTTTTAAATTCATATCCATCTTCGTCCTCGCGTTTTGAATTGTGGTCAGTGGAGGATTTTGGACTTTTAATTTGTCATTACATTTCGTCTCATTTCGTACCATTGGGGGCCGATGACCTAGATGTTAGGCCCCTTTAAACACCAAGCATCATCATCATCATCATCATCATCATCATCAATTTTCATACGAAAATGTCATAAAAATAACGTAGACTACATTTCATATGATAGTGGTCCGTTTCTTCTCGGTCGCTGCTAGGGTCGCCGTTGCGAACTGAGTCGTACTTGTGAACCTGGCTCTGTTTTACGGACAGGTACCCTTCGTGACGTCAACCCTAAGGTGAGGGATGGATTCACCATTGCGTATTTCTGTGGTGCTCGTTAGTGTGATGTGGGATCTTTTATATGAAGGGATGTGTTTTGACATACATATTATATTATGGGATCATCGTCTGAAATTGACGACACGAAAGTCGTTGCCTAGCAACCGTGCAGACTGTGACGTGATAATATTGCTGGATGGCCATGAGTGAGAGACACATCTCATCGTACCCGAGAGAACCGATTATTTCATTCGTGGTCATTCCCTGCAGATGTACTGAATCCTTCGCTTGTCGACTAAATTCCGTACAGATGTGATTCATTGGGTGCAGTAAATGAATTGTTATCAATTTGAGTTTGAAAGACATACTTATGATTATTTGATTTTCCCAATGGAAAATTTGACTTCTTTTTAATTTAAGACGATCACAACACCTAGTCCCCTAATCAAAGGAGCTAACGGGACGCTGCTAAAATGCCCGACGTGGCCGAGAGTCGAACCCAGAATTCTCTGAGCCGAAGGTCGCGACGCTGATTATTCACCATAATAATAATAATAATAATGTCTAAAAATGTTAAAATAAGGCACTAAACTACAGTGGTGAGACTAGAATGCTTATGTGCAAATGAATGCCTGGTACTAAACTATAGATTAGATAAACTTGATGTACTATAAAGGAGAATCATGAGAAAAATCTTAGGCCCTGTGAAAACAACAGAAGTATGGAAATTAAGATCTAATGATGAAATATACAGGAACATAGAAAACATAACAGAAAGCATAAGAAAAAGGAGACTTGCAATTTTTCGGACATATTTACAGAATGGATGATTCCAGATTAACAAAACGGATTTTCAAGTACCTTTGGGACAAAAAGGCAACAACTAGCTGGATTCAAGAAGTAAAGAAAGATTTAGAAAGAAATAATATAAGAGAAGAAGAAACTATGGACCGAGAAATTTTTAGAAAGAGGGTGGTAAGTATGGAAGGATTCCAAAGAAGATTGAACAAGAAGCCTGTTGCAAAGTGGTCTGAGGACAGAAGGAAACAGCATAGTGAAAGGATGAAAGAATATTGGAAGGAGCGGAAAAGAAAACAACAAAGTATGAAGAACTGAATTGAAATTGGCACGTGGTCCTTAGCAGGCCTCATCGGAAAGAAGTAGTAGAAGAAGAATCATGACGGGAAAATACCGATGCGTTGGAAACGCGGTACGAGTCATGTAGATGTAAACTTGCATTTAGAAACTCCGCCGTCTGGCTGCATCTCCGAGGATGAGTTGCAATGCTTTCCAACTTTCACAGTAGGCAATAGCGGGATATGCACCTTAATAAACCAAACAAGTGGCCGCGCGGCTCCGGACAAGTAGCTATTAGTTTGCATTCGGGATATAATGAGTTCGAACCCCACTGTCGGCAGCCCTGAAGATAATTTTCCGTGGTTTCCCATTTTCACACCAGGTATCTTAATAAAGGCCACGGTCGTTTCCTTCCCACTCATACTGTAGTCTTTTCCTATCCCATCGTCGCCATAAGACATATCTGTGTCGGAGCGACGTAAAACATATTGTTGAAGTATCTTCATAAGTTCACTGCTGCTACCTTCTGTGGGTTGCGTCGCCGAAATCCTACTTAAACCTATCTATATATAGAGACAGCTGTAATTGTGATCTCTGAAATTATATGTTTTATTCGAATGGTGATGGAAAGTCTTGGCCATTGTTTTTGCATTCACTATCTGGTATTTCTGAAAGCTAAAAGGAACAAGGAAGCTCGATTCATCCTCGTCATTGGTAGCTTTACTTCTTCAGTTAACTATCACTTTTCCTAGCCGAGTTGTCCCACTGAGCTGCTGCTTCTGAACTTGGAGGATGCGAAGTTCTTAGAATGTAAAGCTGGGAGTTGTGTATATAATGCAGTCGCCCAGCTTAAAGACAAATACCCGTTTTGTAAGTTCATGAGGTTGCTGAGACGGCGGTGAAGATTTTCCTTTCTTTCTAAAGTTTATTTCTCCTTTCAAAGTTTGTATTACATAGTTCTTGACTGCCTCTTTCTCGACAGAAGACTAGATAACGAGCAACTGGCAGGTCTCCGCTGAAATGAAATGGCGTATTGCTTTCAGTGCCGGGAGTGTCCGAGGACATGTTTGGCTCGCCAGGTGCAGGTCTTTTGATTTGACGAACTTAGGCGACCTGCGCGTCGTGATGAGGATGAAATGACGAAGACGACGCATACACCCAGCCCCCGTGCCAGCGAAATTAACCAATGGTGGTTAAAATTCCCGACCCTGCCGGGAATCGAACCCGGGACCCCTGTGACCAAAGGCCAGCGGGCTAACTATTAAGCCATGGAGCTGGACAGGTCTCCGCTGGTAATACATTTCTGAAAGTGCGCGAGTTAAGTTTTACTCACTGCAATTCATTTATACAGGGTTCTTATTCACTGTCTCTTTCTGTGGAACATACTACCTGCCGGGCTGAGTGGCTCAGACAGTTGAGGCGCTGACCTTCTGACCCCAATGTGGCAGGTTCGATCCTGGCTAAGACCGGTGGTGTTTGAAGGTGCTCAAATACGTCAGCCTCGTGTCGGTAGATTTACTGGAACGTAAGAGAACTCCCGCGGGACTAAATTCCGGCACCTCGGCGTATCAGAAAACCGAAAAAGTAGTTAGTGGGACGTGAAGCAAATATCATCATCATCATTATTATTATTATTATTATTATTATTATTATTATTATTATTATTATTAATATTACATACTCTCTGTGGGTGGGGGACGCAGACGAAGAATATACCCACGGTATCTCCTGTCTGTCGTAATAAGTGACTGAATTGATTATTACCATCACGTGAGGAACATCATGGGTCGACGTTACTTGCGATTAGTACCATTATGTAAGGAACACCATACATTTGTGATTAGTATCATTCGGGGAGGAGCACCATGGATTTAAATTACCTGTGATCAGTACCACTACACTGACTTAGCAAATGTCATGGGATAGTCACCTAATAGCGTGTGGGGTCTCCTCTGGCCCTGCGAACTGCAGTGAGACGCCGTGGAAGTGAGTCGACAAGTCCCTGGTAGTCCCCTGGACGCAGCTGACACCAAATCGTTTGCAGAGCGGCCGCCAATGCTGGTCTGTTCGTGGGTGCAGGATCCATGGCACGGAGCCTGCGTTCCAGGACATCCCAGATATGTTCGATAGGGTTCATATCGGGGCTCCTGGGTAGCCATGGCAGTCGTTGGACCTCCGCTGCATGTTCCTGGAACCATTCCCGGGCGACGTGGGAACGATGTGGCGGCGCGTTATCATCTTGAAACACCGCAGAACCGTTTGGGCGCTGAAAGGCCAAAAATGGGTGGAGATGGTCTCCGAGCAGCTCAACATACCGCGTACCATTCAAAGTCTCTTGCAGAACAACTAGGGGGCTCATTACATACCAGGAAAATGCACCCCAGACCATAACAGAGACACCAGCACCCTGGACTACACCTTCGAGGCAGGCGGGATCCATCGCTTCATGTGGTCTGCGCCATACACGGTGCCTCCCATCGGCACGGTGCAGTTGAAATCGTGATTCGTCCGACCATATCACGTTACGCCATTGTTCCAGTGTCCATCCCTGGTGACTGGCGACAAATAAGCGTCGTTGTGACTGATGACGTTGGGTTAACAGTGGCACCCGTGTGCGGCGCCGGCTCCCGTACCCCCATAGAATCCATGTTCCTACGGATTGTCCACTGGGAGACGTGTCTAGCACGGCCTGTGTTGAATTGAGCCGTGATTTGTTGCACGGTTGCCCGTTTGTCACTATTGACAATCCGTCTCAGATGTCAATAGTCACGGTCATCGAGGGTGGCTGGATGGCCGGTCGTTCGTCTGTTGTGGACGGTGACAGCCGCATTCAGCCATTCACGATGCACCCTGGACACGGTTGATCGTGTGAAGCCGAATTCCCGCACCACTTCCGAAATCGCACTTCCCATCCGTCGGGCACCTACTACCATATCCCGTTCGAACGGTGTCAGCTCACGACGACGTTCCATGTTTACACCTGTCACATGCACAGCCACTGCTCACCAGGTCTCCTATACAACTGCCGCTGGCACAAGGGCGTGTGGTGCGCAAACAACACACCTGCGCATCAGTGCTCCGCTATCCCATGACACTTGCTCAGTCAGTGTATATGAGGAATACCATGGGTCTACGTTGCCTGTGATTAGTACCACTAGGTGAGGAAAACCATCTTCCGAGCTGCTAAAGGGGGAGGGGGGTTCGAACCCACTATCTCCCGAATGCAAGCTATTGATTGCAACTTTAAAATATCGCTCTCTTGACATTGCAACACTTAACTGGCCATGGCTTAAAACCGGCTGAGGTAAACAGAGACCTTCACGTACCTTGAGCTTTATTGATCGTGACACAAAATACCAAGCGAATTGGAAATTGATGGCTCTTGAAAGAAAATGGAAGTGTTTTGTCGGATACTGTTCAGTCAATTCGAGGAATCAGAGCTCTCTGTCCCGCTTTATCTTCACATCTTCTTTTGTTTGTTTTACATCGAACCGACGCAGGCAGGTCTTACGGCGACGAAGTACTAGAACTAGTACTGAGACGGAAGCGACCATAACGTTAATTAAGGTACTACCTCAGGATTTGCCTCGTGTGAAAGTGTGGAACCACGGAAAGCAATCTTCAGGGCTGCGGACAATGGAAGTCGAACCCACTATCTCTGTAGTGCAAGTTAACAGCTACAGAGGTCGGACGGCGTAGCCAACTCGTTCGGTCCTTTAAAAAGAATTCACACCAGGCAAGTACAGGGACTACATTTCTTAAGGTCACAACAGGCTTTCTTTCCAGTCTTAGCCCATTCTTGCTTCTTCGTTGCCAGAAACCTTTGATGTTAAAACACTAGAAAAAATCCGGTAAACAAGACGAACTCAGGATGCAGTACAGTATTAGAGAATATCGTTCAATGGAACCCATTCCGCCATCATGTAGTGGAAGAATTGTCTCTTGTGAGGCTATCAAAAAGGCTACGTTCAGGCTTTTTGTGCTTTTTTCTACTGCCTTAAATAAAGGTGAAGAGATCGTGTTTCTCATTAACGTTGCAACGAGGGTACTTGACACAGTGTCGACTCAGCGAGTAGAGCATTACAGGAAAACGAGAGATGTCTAAGGGGACTTTGAGGAGTCTCGCGTGGATAACTGAGGAAGGGCGAAGTGTAATGAACTCCCCTCAAACTCTCGAGCAAGGAAATGGAGCTGGATTGTTTTTTTCTTTTTTTTAAGTTTGCTATTTTCTCTCATGACTCAGTATGGCGAAAAGAGTGGCCAATGAAATTCTCATTCACTTCTTGCGTGTAGGCAGAGCTGTTTGCCTCTTCCCGGCCTTTTCTCAATTACTGCAATTGGGTGAAGCCCAGTTTTATGATTGGATGCTTTTCCACACGCCAATACTATGACCAAGGATATAGTCAATATTCCTTTTTTTTTTTCTTCGAAGGTTTATAGTGTGATGTGAGTAGTAAATGAGGACGCCTCTTTAGACCGTACAGTAGGTGGGCAATAAGAGGGTCCCGCTCCTTGAGCTAACGACATGAGCGCGAGCAGAGCCCGGAGCAACTGACATCTAATAGTTTGTGCTGTAAAGATATGTGGAGATAAGTGCAAGCAAAACCACACCAGTGTACGTGGCTGAGTGTATTATTTTTAAACATTGTAAAAATAATATGGGTACCAGGGCATGCAGGTAAGGGAGATAAACTGGCCAGGAAATAGGCAAAAACACATTTTGTAGGCCCAAAACCTGTATGCGGGATTTCCTATGGACAAGCCCGACACTACATAGGAAAATGGGTACAAAAGAAACAAATGGAGAACTGGAAAAATACTCCATGATGCAGGCTTGCAAAGGTACTGATAAAAGAACCAAACAAAAAGCATAATAAAGAACTGTGGAAACTCAGCAGAGAAAATATAAGATGGGTAGCAGGACTGTTGACAGGATACTTACATCTGAAAAAACACCTACATAGAATTGGAGTAATAAGAGACAATATATGTAGGAAATGCAATGAAGCAGAGGAATCAGCAGAACACATACCTTTCGAATGTGACACGCTGGGTAGGATCAGACTCTCCACTCTAGGACTACCAGGTGAAGAGAGGGAAAAATCAAAGAAGACCCAATAAGAGCAACCTGCAGCCTTTTGAAGGGAGCAGGTATATATAGGTGGGAATGAAGGAAAAACTTGGTAGCAAAAGATCTTAGAGGTCGACGCTAATTAGGAACTAATATTTGGAGGGCCCATGAAGAAAAGAAGAAGAAGATATTATGTACACGCAATGCAGTCGTGCAGTTCGTTTGTCGTTCATTGGTTATGCTGTGTTCCTCAACAGGCTTTTATGTTGGCCTGCAGTGTTTCTATTAGTACAGGCAGTAGTTAAAGAAGTATTTAGTTAACACATGTCAAAACAATTAATTTTGTTTATTACGCATAGAGCTTCCGTGGCTCAGGCGGCAGGCTGGGTTCCGTGGTTCAAATCTCGGTCACTCCAAGTGAGATTTGTGCTGGACAAAACGGAGGTGGGACAGGTTTTTCTCCGGGTACTCCAGTTTTCCCTATCATCTTTCATTCCAGCAACACTCTCCAATATCATTTCATTTCATCTGTCAGTCATTAATCATTGCCTCGGAGGAGTGCAATTCCTATCCTCGTGGCTAGATGGGGGCCTCATTCATTCCATTCCTGACCCGGTCGAATGACTGCAAACAGGCTGTGGATTTTCATTTTTTCAAATGAATGTAATTATACGGATTTACCTAGCGCATGGCATTTGCATAAAACATAACTTATTTCGTTTCCTCGCCACAGTTTAATACACAAACACAAAAATCCAGTCCCCGAGCCAGAGAAATTAATCAGATGCGGCTAAAATTCCTGGTCTTGCCGGGAATCGAATCCATGGCCCTATGAACTGAACAACCACTGCGCTGTTTATCCCGTTCGTCACTATCTTTTTTCGGAAATGACCTCTGTCAAAGGCCAATTTCGTTTTGATCTGTAGCACTTGAAGGTCTTCTTTGGTGTTTGTAAACCAAGACACCGTGGTTTTGGTTTTCGATAAAAATATTATTATTATTATTATTATTATTATTATTATTATTATTATTATTATTATTATTACGGAGATATCTGTGGTAGTTAGAGTCGAAAGAAGGTGCGGGCTGGAATAGGTCTCAACTACAAAATTAAAGTTAATTTAAAACTTTAACAAAGGTTATATTTTCAAAACTTAACAAATAACAGAGTATTAACAGGTACCAAGTAGCAGATCAACAAATAAAGCAATTACAAATTACAGTTCGTTATAAGATTTGGGCTTCGAGCCCCGTTTTACATTCCTCGAGCTGCCAGCTCAACTTTGCCAGGTTACAGATCAGATCCCAGGGGCAGAAAACCCCTTCATACAAAGAGCACTTGCTCCCAACTATTAACCTCAACCCTCTCTAAGGCACCTTTACCACAACACCATAAAGAGCTGACCAGCTCTCGATCTTTCAAGCCTATAAAGGCAATAACAGACTCTTATCCAAACTGCCATCAAGGCATACAAAGAAACAGGGGTATTTAATACCCAACCTACAGGGCCTTCGCATGAAGAAAACAAAACATCAGATAAAATTAATGGCCCAAAGTACAGAAAGGACTGGAGGCGTGAACTTGCACTCCTAAATATACAATATTAAAACCTAAGTGGCTCTAGGCCGATGTACAGAGGCTAATCCCAAGCTAGGGAGGTGACTCGTATGAAAAAACTTTAATACATTAAGGAAGAGACGAAACGGTTATGAAAACGTAGTCACCTAGATTTCAAAATGAAAGGGAGCTCGAGAGGGTGAAGCACTCTCTATCCCTGCTTTATGGAAAATGGATTTCAAGTTTTTACATATACTGAAAAGTAATTTAAATTTTAAAGGAATTGGTTACATATTAAAGGTTTCGAACCCTCCCCTAGAGTTAAACTGCTGAGCTAGCAAGAAATACAGATGTTAAAAGGCCATTACCTTGTTGGAGATCTGTTGCCCGAAGAAAGAGGCGCTTCCCGACCCCTGCTACATATCCACACACTAAAAAAGATGTTACTGAAGTGGCCAGGAGACAGGAAAATCAGCAGTTTTTATACCCACGTGGAGAGTTCGAGACCTTTAATGAATGATAACAACCCGCCCACAAACTTTTATTGGATAACAGCAAAAACTAATACACAAGACGAGGAAGAAACACCTTATTGGTGGGAAATTAATTACAGAAATTCCTGATTGGCTACATTCAAAACAGGCGGAAAGAAAGGATCTATATTGCCAACCCACAAATGACAGAACAAAATTTAGTAAAGACAAAACTTATGAATACAAAATTTCTTCAAGAAAGTTCATTCCATTGCACCAGAGTGTATTACCATAGTTTTTGTAGAGACATCTGGTAGAGAACGTCTACACTTCTTGATCAATGACAAACAAAAACACATCAAAATTTACACAGAGCCATCTTCGGAGAAACAGTGAGTTGATACAGTTTTTTAAAGTTCAGACTTTCTCCTGTAGAGGAGTTTCAATTGGCGCAATATTTGAACTGGCGGCGTGGAGGTGTACCGCCCGGTACAATTATTATTATTATTACTATTATTATTATTATTATTATTATTATTATTATTATTATTATTATTATTATTATTATTATCACATCGTTATGCCCAACTGAGGAGCACGCTTAAACTTACTTAGACCGAACTCGATAGCTGCAGTCGCTTAAGTGCGGCCAGTATCCAGTAATCGGGAGATAGTGGGTTCGAGCCCCACTGTCGGCAGCCCTGAAGATGGTTTTCCATGGTGTCCCATTTTCACACCAGGCAAATGCCGGGGCTGTGCCTTAATAAAGGCCACGGCCGCTTTCTTCCACTTCCTAGGCCTTTCCTATCCCGTCGTCGCCATAAGATATATCTGTGTCGGTGCGACGTAAAGAAAAAGAAAAAAGAAAAAAAGAAAAACTTGCTTAGCTGATGATTTTGCTTTCTTCTCTTATCTCCTTACTCAAATTCTTTTTACGTCCTTCTGCCCAGGTTTTAATAGTTCTAGTTTTTGGCTCCGCGAAACAATGATTATTAATCAGTGTTCTGAAAGCAGTTCGATTCTTCACATTTTCCTGGTTGATGTTGATTTCCTGAAGATCTGATTCTATTTCATTTAGCTAGTTGTTCTTGACTTTCAGTGTGTGGGCAAGATTTAGAATTCTTTTTGTCAGTCTACCATTGTTCATTCTGAGAATGTGACCGTAGAATTTCAACTTCCTTTTCCTTATAGTATCTGAGATTTCTTCAGTATGGCAATAAATTTCATGAGATTTCCTTTTCATCCATTCTCCCTCTTGCAGACTGGTCCGGAAATTTTCCGTAAATTTTTTCTTTTTTGCTTTTCTATATCTTTTATGAGTGTTCTACCGCCAATGATTAAGGTTTCCGATACGTATAATGTTTCAGGTTTTATTACTGTATTATAATGTCTTCGTTTTGTTTTCCGAGATAATGTTTTTTTGTTATATGTGTTCCAAGTGATTCGATATGCTTTCTGTAATTTAGTAATTCTCTCCTGAATTGCTCACGATTTAATCCAGAAGATTGAATTATTTATTCAAGTTATTTGAATTAATTTACTTGGGCAATTTGTCCAGATTTAGTCATCATAGCTTGGCCATCTAGAAACCGAGAGGGTCCTTGCATATACTGGGTTTTTCATATGATATTTGAATTATTATTATTATTATTATTATTATTATTATTGTTATTATTACTATTATTATAATTATTATGTGTTTCCCATTGCGGATACGTTTTGGTGGAGCGTCAGTAAAAATTCGTGGATGGCCTCAAAAGTTCCTGGATCACAGTTAGGGCACCAGTGTCTCAGGAGATTTGGCAGCAAACATCTTGGACCAAACACAGTAAGAGAGCTCGGTATAATTCTCGTGGGTAGAGCTATATGTATAATTCTCCTGGGGAGATGGGCCGTAATAACAAGCTCAGAATGAGAAACGAACCTTAGAAGTGGAGGAGGAGGAGGAGGAGAAGGAGGTAGAAGAAGATAGCGAACCAAGTTGATATGAAGCGATAAACTTTGCAAGGATTTAATATCGGGAAGTCCTATTACAGCCGATCCGCTGACCGATAGCTAGCATGGGATTGGAACAGTACGGGTAGCGGACGGATATTCAATCTCCCTGCAGAGGAAGAGAGGAATTAACTGTCACCCTGGCACAGAATTAGGGACATTCCTCCAAGTACATGCACTTCATTCAGACATTACATTCAAGTAGGAAAAGCGACGAGATCAATAAAATGAAAAAGAAGGTTATAAATTACATGGTTACGCTGCAGAATTCCTTCTTGCAAGACGTTTCATTACAAAGCAGTTTAGTTCCAAAGTTCGAGCACAAGGGAAGTGAAATGGAAGGCAAATTTAATCGTTTTTTCAAGCATTGTATTTCCGCCGACCCCAGTGACGCAGTAAGTTAATTGCTGTTCTTTTGTTTCCAGGATAGCAGGTTCGAACCTGGCTGAGGTCGATGATATTTGTTTGCTTTAATTGCATTATCTCTGTATCGTTCGCTTCCGGCATTTTGAAGATACTGTTCCGGGATGAAATCTAACATCTTGCCCTCCTAATAACTCTATAGAACTGAAGAGATTCTTTACTCTTTGATTGATGAACAACGGTACAAGCATATCGTCCCTTGAACAGTATGCCATAGACAACAGTGGACACTTCCGTATTCTCACGTACTAAACTGAGAGACCATCTTGTGAGAGTCATGTTGACAGTGGCGCATATGGCGGTGCGACCTTAAACATCATGCGGCAAGATTGAAACTACAAACGTTGCACGTAATACTGATAGAAAAAATGTATCTTTGGCTGAATGGTCAGCGTTGAGGCTTTCGGTTCGGAAGGTCTGGATTTGATTCCGGGCCGGATCGGGGATTTTAATCGCGTCTAATTAATTCTTATGGCTCGGGGCCTGGGTGTTTGTGTTTGTTCCAACTCGTTTTTCTTCATATTCAGACAACACACTACACTTCCAACCACCACAAAATCATGTAATACTGATTAATAGATCTCTCAAATAGGTTCTAAAATACCGTGTGTGTATATATATATATATATATATATATATATATATATATATATTGCTATTTGCTTAATGTCGCACCGACACACATAGGTCTTATGGCGACGATGGGATAGGAAAGGACTAGGGATGGGAAGTAAGTGGCCGTGGGCTTAATTAAGGTAATTAAGGCCTGGTGTGAAAATGGGAATCCACGGAAAGCCATTTTCAGGGCTGCCGACAGTGGGGTTCGAACCCACTATCTCTCGCATGCAAGCTCATAACTGCGCGCCCCTAACCGGACGGCCAACACCCCCGGTACGCGTAGGGAAAGACGAGACAGCGCTATTGTTCAAAATCGAGGAGTGGGGGTTCTGCACTCTGGTCAACCTAGAGAAGTCGTCGTTTGCAACTTGCGCCGCGCAATGCACCGGTGCACGCACCCTGAGAGGCCCTGCTGTACAGTGTTATTGGTTTTACATTTACAATTTTCGAAGACACCCAGGTGCCGTAGTTTTGCCCCGAATTGTTTTCTTTTCTTCTTCTTACTTTCAGTTGCATAACTGATGGTCGAGGATCGCGATGTCATGCTTACTATATTATTCGACGGAATCCACTAGCAGTCGCCATTGTCTACGACGTTCTGCTTTCCGGACTGTCACCCTGAGAGGTACATGTGTTGCGTATTATGATCTGGTCTATCCGTCTTCTGTGAGCTCTCCTTCGCGGCCTGATTCCATTTAATTTTCCTTGCACAAATAATTTTTCAGAGCTATTTTCTCTCCTTAATACTCGTCCAAAGAACTGCAGGGTTCTCTGTATAACAAGATTCAGGATACCAAGCTCTTCGATTATAGAGGAGTTAGATCTTTTCTCAGTCCAAGATATTCGTAGCAAGTGTGCCGGTAAATCTACAAATACGAGGCTGGCGTATTTGAGCTCCTTGAAATACTTCTTGTTTCCGCCAATGGTTTAACGTGACCCTAACTCTCTTCAGGTCTTCGGCGACGCGGGGGTAGAGAGACTGGGAAGAAAGTGGCTCCACCATCTCCCGAATACAAGCCTACAACTACAGTTGCATTACCGTTCAACAACTTCTCAGTACCCACCGGACACTGAGCCTGCGCGGGGGGGGGGCTGTGGCTGGAACCCGCCAAATTGAACTCGAAAAACCTGCTCCCTACTGACAGAGCTACTCAGTCTGAAGGAGTACAGATTGCTTTGATTCTAACAGATATTTAAAATCACGAATTTGCTCTCAAACAATATGCGTAGGATCTTGAATTCTGAAAGCTCATATTAGCGCCCCCTCAACACAAAGGTAAGAATTGGCATGAGCGATGTGTGTACCAAATAATTGACCGCTACATTCCAGCCCTACTAAACAATTCGGAGAGAATACTCGTGGAATGGAACCTTAGGTATCTGCAATGAATGTTCAAGCAAGAGTAATTGTATACGGTTTGGTACTCGCGGGCTTCAAGCTCCCCCCTAGGCACCACGCATACCTTATTCACTGTATAGGTAAAAATGCGGGCTGGAATGCCATCAGGGAATATTGTACTAGGGAACTAAACGTTATTGCTGCCGCGAGCACATTCAGTGATGGGAAAAAACAAAATAAAAATTACTCGGCTGAAATTAATTATCTGAGAAATATTTTACTCACATACAATGTTAAATCACTTTTATTTCTTATTATGACGTAATTGACTTCTTCCAGTACTCAAAAGATTACAGAAAATGACACTTTACGGTACTGCCGTACTGATTACCTCCCGTACTGTTTCGTTACAAGTTGTCTCCGATTGGTTGAACTCCTCTTCAGTGTAACATACGAAGGATATAAATAAAGTATGACAATGTTGATAGAACGCAATATTTAATGAACTAACAAGTAGAGCTGCATTACAGACCTCCATTGTAGTCACTTGTAGTGTAGGGAAGCCGTTGGGGACCGTTGGCAAGGCGTTCTCTGTTGATGACTGCGACGGAGCTCCCTACTGGTCGGAGTACAGATGTTGCGTCAGGAAATCGGCAGGAAGTGATTGCTGTACATCCCGAAGGCCTGGAGATTACAGAATATACCCGGTCAGCGCGACGAGTGCTTTCGGCTGTTATTTTTAGTTTTCTACACCGGAGCTTCTACTTCACCGTCAGATAGCTCTTAAATTGTTCTAACGTAGGCATAGTGGACCTCGAATCAGCACTCAGATCTAGAAGAAAATCGAATGGGAATCGAACACTTGGCTTCGAGTGAGAGGCAGGCTCGCTACTGTTAGACCACGCGGCCGGCTCGATCCTGGCTCAGTAGAATGGTATTTAAACGTGCTCAAATACGCCAGCCTTGTGTCGGTAAATTTATCGGCATGTAGAAGAATTCTTGCAGGACAAAATTCCGGGATCTCGGACTCATAGATAGTGAGAATTAAAACCGTTAATCTTGTTCTTCTTATTCTTCCATCGGGCAGAGTTGTGTGTAGGAAATGTGTGGGTTTGGCCCTATTTTTCGATCCCCGACGCCTACCCTCTGTGGAGGGACGTATTCACTATTGTGTTTCTCTAGTGGTTGGTGGTGTGTTGTGGTATGTATCAGAACAAACATAAACTCCCAGTTCCCGAAACAGAAAAGTTAACAAGACGTAGTTAAAATCCACAATCCGGCCGAGAATCGAACCCGGGACCCCTGGATCTAGGGCTAGCACGCTAACCATTTAGCCAAGGAGCCGGGAAACATTGGTAATGATACGTAGGCTGACAGTGCAGCAAATTAAATGTTCTTTGCCCAGTATCGGGCGTTAGCATTAAGGCTGGCTAACGTGCATGTTGACGGACACAAGATACGCTGATAAAGGTGCTGAATTGTCTGTTACTCTTCACAGTCAGAGAGGTTTCTGTTTCTGTTTGGGTCATCAGTCCATAGACTGGCTTGATGCAGCTTCCATGCCACCCTACCCTGTGCTAACCTTTTCATTTCTACGTAACTGCTACATCCTACATCTACTCTAGTCTGTCATATTCATACCTTGATCGCCAAATCGATCTCCTCTCACTAATGCAATTCAGTACCTCTTCATTTGTGATTCGATCTACCCATCTCACCTTCAGTATTCTCTGTAACACCACATTTCAAAAGCTTCTATTCTTTTTCTTTCTGAGCTAGTTATCGTCCATGTTTCACTTCTATACAATGCCACGCTCCAGACGAAAGTCTTCAAAAACGTCTTCCTAATTCCTATATCAATGTTCGAAGTGAGGAAATTTCTTTTCTTAAGGGGGGCCGATGACCTAGATGTTAGTACGCATTTTATATCCTCCTCACTTCTGCCATCGTTAGTTACTCTGTTACCCAAGTAACAATATTCATCTACTTCTTTTAAGACTTTATTTCCTAATCTAATATTTCCGACATCACCAGACTTCATTCAATGACACTCCATTACCTTTGTTTGGATTTATTTTCATCTTGTACTCCTTCACCAAGACTGTATCAGAAGAAAAAAAAACATTTTTGCGGATTCATCCTAGATCTGCCAACTTCCGTTCGAAATCAGTTGACTGCCTTCCATATTATAATACTCTCCCTTGGCGGTGCTGAGTAATGACTGATGGCATTCAGAGCACGACTACTGTGTTGGGATGTTATGAAAACTGCTACTCACACGGCGAGTCATGCTGCAGTAGCACTTTTTGGGCCTGCGAGGAAAGCAACGGCAAAGCACTTCACTCTTCAGCATAATATCTCTATTGGTTGTTGCGTTTTATTTATAACTGCAAAACCTTTGGTGGTGTTATTTGAAAATTTAACCAGCCTCCGTGCTGAAGACTTACAGTAATAGACTTTCGTTATTTACGAGAGACAGAAGTTGTCGTGGATGAATAAAACCAAACCAAACCAAACCCCATGGCACTACAGCCCTTGAAGGGCCTTGGCCTACCAAGCGACCGCTGCTCAGCCCGAAGGCCTGCAGATTACGAGGTGTCGTGTGGTCAGCACGACGAATCCTCTCGGCCGTTATTCTTGGCTTCCTAAACCGGGGCCGCTATCTCACCGTCAGATAGCTCCTCAATTCTAATCACGTAGGCTGAGTGGACCTCGAACCAGCCCTCAGGTCCAGGTAAAAATCCCTGACCTGGCCGGGAATCGAACCCGGGGCCTCCGGGTAAGAGGCAGACACGCTACCCCTACACCACGGGGCTGGCCGTGGATGAATAAGTTATTCAAATTCGGTGGCGTTCGAGGGTGTTAAATTGCGACAACTCCATATTGTACTATTATGAGTCAAATAGACAATATTATTAGTACTTAAAAATAAATATAAAACATCGAGCGAGTTGGTCGTGCGGGTAGTGGGTTCGAACCCCACTGTCGGCAGCCCTACAGATGGTTTTCCGTGGTTTGCTATTTTCACACCAGGTAAATGCTGGGCCTGTACCTTATTAAGTCAACGGCCGATTCCTTCCAACTCGTAGCCCTTTCATATCCCATCGTCGCCATAAGACCTATCTGTGTCGGTGCGACGTAAAGCAGCTTGTAAAATAAATATAAGACATTTAATTCGTCTGTAGTGACTGGCGAGATGTAGTACTTACAGCGCACTATGTCTTCTGGTATGCGCCAGAATAAATTTGTTACTTTCATTGACCTGTCTTAGTCTTATCCTTCGCTTTGACAACATGGAAGTGACTGAGGTATGAGCGATGCTTATGCAGCCAGTCCTTGTATGATTGGTATGAAAATATCGCTCATATGGTCGGTTGATACGTGCATTTCAATGGGCTTGGCAGAGTGATATGTAATAAAAAAACGTTGGGTTCAGTGACGAAAACAACGGGAAACTACTTCACTCCTCACTTCCCTAGTATGGCTCTTCGCTGACGCCAAGGCTATCTATGACAGCTGTTGGCGGAGCTGTGGAGGATCAAATCAGCCTTTGGGATGATTAATAATCGCTGGCAGTTTTATAGCATTTGCTTCCTTTAAAACTATTCGCGACCTTTCTCGTGCCCTTTCTATCCCGAAGGCAAGATAAGGCAATAACAAGCCATAGTGCATGAAAGACTGCTAGCCACTTGCAGATCTGGAATTCGCGTAATTTGGCTGCGTGTACAGTCGACTGAGCTGGGGGGAATGTCAACCGTACTGCCTTATTACATCTGCGTAGGGTCAGCACCTAGCAACTTGTCGATATTGCGCTCTGGATTTCCACTCGATTACTGCACACAGCAGAGATCAATTTTACTGTGACGCACACACAGTATCTCTTACACTCATAGCCAGACACTTTCTTATGTCTATAGTTGGAGATATTTTTAAGGACTAGGGAAGTCTTTCATCTGTAATTACCGAGCTCGATAGCTGCAGTCGCTTAATTGCGGCCAGTATCCAGTATTCGGGAGATAGTAGGTTCGAACCCCACTGTCGGCAGCCCTGAAAATGGTTTTCCGTGGTTTCCCATTTTCACACCAGGCAAATGCTGGGGCTGTACCTTAATTAAGGCCACGGCCGCTTCCTTCCCTTTCCTAGCCCTTCCCCGTCCCATCGTCGCCATAAGACCTATCTGTGTCGGTGCGACGTAAAGCAACTAGCAAAAAAAAAAAAAAAAATCATCTGTAATTCAGTAATTATTATTATTATTATTATTATTATTATTATTATTATTATTATTATTATTATTATTATTATTATTTCTTGTGGCTATTTATAGCCGAGTGCAGCCCTTGTAAGGCAGACCCTCCGATGAGAGTGGGCGGCATCTGCCACGTGTCGATTAACTGCGTGTCAGTGTGGTGGAGGATAGTGGTATGTGTTGTGTGAGTTGCAGGGATGTTAGAGACAGTACAAACACCCAGCCCCCGGGCCATTGGAATTAATCAATGAAGGTTAAAATCCTCGACCCGGCCGGTAATCCAACCCGGGACCCTCTAAACCGAAGGCCAGTACGCTGACTATTCAGCCAACGAGTCGGACATTGAGGTAGTGATATTCAGGTTGTGTGTTATCCGGACTATCCGGCGCCACATTAATCCGGGTATCAGAGGTTTTACTATATGTCGTTACGAAGGGGTGGGCTGTATTCTGCCGTGTGTGTTTCTCCATTTCTTTGATGTGGACTTTACTTATTTAATGTGGAAGATGTCTTTCCACACCACAGCCCATTACTTGAAAATTATCGCTATGTTGCACCAGTCCCCACAGAGAAGTACTGTAGACCTGGTTAAAAAAAAGAAAAAAACAGAATGAATACTTCACGGGCTGATTAACATGAATCAAAACTTTCCTTTTATTGTTTCAACATTTTGAGTTTGAATCCGAAATGTTCAGCCGCTACAAAACAAGAACTTCAATAAAACTGGAGCTGTGATTAGTCTGTGTAATTACGTTTCACCGGGCATGTGTCAAGTGCGGCGTCAAGCGCCAGGCGATAATTTTTACACAACTCAGCCAGGCCAGATAAAGCAGTAGACTACTCTTAACATTTTGCGGCCAGTGGTGAATACAGCTAAGGACTGTTGTCCTCAAAATGAGAGAGGCGCAAGTGTTAAGTCTCCTAATTTGATAATTTTGAAGAAATATGAGAATTTTCTTGGTTTTAAAATGAATGGTACCCATTGCTACTTGACATTTTATGAAACACAAAATTGTCAAAATGCAAACCTGTCTGACAATTTCCAGTCACCTTTAAAATTGTAACTTTTAGGAAATAGGGCTCAAGATTTCTTCTCCGTCTTACCACTTCTCTATCTCATCGTTTGTGTCGATGCAACGAAAAACAAATAGAAAAAGCGGAGGTTCAGATCTGAGTCCCAAAGACTGCCAATATTTTTCCATTCATTCTTAATTAAAAACGACCCGTTCAGTAACCAGGAAAACCGTCGTTACTTCTTCAAAATTATCAAAAGTAGATCAGTGGTACAGAGTCGGCCTTTCGATCCCACGATCACGGGTTCAAACCTAGCAGATATTCGGATTTTTGAAGGGCGGAAAAAGAGAAAGGCCATTCAACACTCCTTGCCGTGCCTGACACATTCTTTTTGCCGGGCTGAGTGGCTCAGACGGTTAAGGCGCTGGCCTTCTGACCCCAACTTGGCAGGTTCGATCCTGGCTCAGTCCGGTGGTATTTGAAGGTGCTCAAATACGACAGCCCCGTGTCGGTAGATTTACTGGCACGTAAAAGAACTCCTGCGGGACTAAATTCCCGCACCTCGGCGTCTCCGAAGACCTTAAAAAGTAGTTAGTAAGAAGTAAAGCAAATAACATAATTATGATTACCTGACACTTTTACTTAGGGGAATGAAAACACGATCTCGATGTGGTCGCAGTCTTCTTAATTCTGGCCACCAAAACGTTGTCATTCTGCCACAAGTCGGGCTGAGTGGTTCAGACTGTAGTAGGGCTGGTCGTCTGAGCCCAAGCTGGCGGATGCGCTCCTGGCTTAGTGCGATGGGATACAGTCAATTATTATTTCAGTAATCTTATATTTTCGTTGATTACTTTGTGTTGAACTAACAAATTACGTTTGATCTCTTGGAACTTGTACAGATATACTCTTGCTTCTTCACCCGACACTGTGCTTCAATCTGAAAGGTCACGTTAATATAATATGTAATTTTGTTCTCTTGTTACAGGTAAGTGATCTCCGGATGTTTCGCCTACTGGAATTAACTCACCAGTATATCGGTGAGTAGCACAATTATGTCAGAGATTATACAAATAACTGTAGTATCGAGTAGACCTTGTAAACTACTTGAAATTTAAATTTCTTTTCTCAGCTCTTGTTACTTCTTCATCCTACGGTGGATTTTCCCTTTTTGATTTATTTGTTCGTAAATGTTGATTGCCTGAGTGAGTGAGAGAGGCTGGTGATGGTGGTGGTGGTTATTGTTTTACGAGGAAGTACAACCATCCTCTGTATAACACTAATCAGAAAGAAAAATGAACGAAAAATGAAAGAGATCCGACACTTCAAAAATGAAGCTATCGGCCAAAGAAAGACAAAAGCCACGAAGGGCGTAAAAATGAAAGACTCCGTAGGATTCGCAAAACCTAATACCGTCGGGGTCGGAAAAGAACAAGAGCTGACTAAGGGAGGTCGGATAGGAGAGATAAAAGTGTGGAGCCTGACACAAGTCAAAGCAATGTCTGGACTCAGCTATGGGCTCCGTGGCTGCCAGTCCACGCTTCCAAGTTCAGAGTGTATGGGCCCCCTGTTAATTGCCTCTTACGACAGGCAGGGGATACCTTGGGTGTTGTTCTACCGCCCCCACCACTGGGAGAAAATTTGTTTTACGTCGCACCGACACAGATAGGTCTGATGGCGACGATAGGATAGGAAAGGGTTAGGATTGGGCAGAAAGCGGCCTGGCCTTAAGGCACAGCCCCGGCATCTGCCTGGTGTGAAAATGGGAAACCACAGATAACCATCTTCAAGTGTTCGAACCAACTACCTCCCGGATGCAAGCTCACATATTGAACATATTGAAAAGCAGATGGAACCAGTGGGATGGTTATTTGACAGGGAAGCCCGAAAAGGAAATGCCCAGAGTTTTAATGGAGAGAATACTACGTAAGCACTTCCCATTGGTAGACTAGACCAAAAAGGACGGAATGCTACAAAACGATTCTAAGCCAACAGGGCGTCACGGGAAATTGGAAGAGAGAAACGCTAGATCAGCAGAGATGAAGGCAACTTGTTAAGATCTTCAGAGCGTGTGACCTTTGATCGAACAAGGTGGCTTTAGGAAACATCGCAGTTGCTGCTACCAGGTCTTAACATTGAGAACTGTAGTAGAAGCTGGATTTCAACGAGGTCTCAAATCCCCTGCAGTTTTCGTGGATCTTACAGCATCTTACGACACTATATGGAGGGAGGTCTTGATGTCCAAATTCATTGAAATCATCCCATGTCAAAAGTTGGCACTTTTAATGAACAACATGCTTTCTGACAGGCGATTTAAGGTGTGTCTGAATGGGTAAGCTAGCAGGTGAAGGATTCTAAACAATAGCCTACCTCAGGGATCAGTTCTGGCCCCCATTGTGTTTAACCTGTATATCCATGACTTGCCTCACACAGATTCCATGAAAATCCAGTATGCAGACGACCTAGCATTAATTATTCAGAGTAAAGATTTCATGAACTGTGAGAATGTTCTAACTAGTGATCTGGCGAAACTGAGTGATTACTTCCACAAATGTAGACTTCAAGCCAACCCAAACAAGACTGAGGTTACTGCATTCCATCTAAATAATAAAGAAGCCCAAAGGAAACTGTATATGACTCTTGATGGAATCTAAGTACTCCATAACTACAATCTAATATATCTTGGAATCACTCTGGATCGGTCCTTGGCATTCAAACAACAGTGCATCAAGTTATCGAAGGAACTTGTCTCAAGAGTGAATCTACTCCGCAAGATTGCCGGAAGCAGCTGGGCTGCAGACGCTAATACTCTACGTTCTGCTGGTGAATATTGTGCCCCTGTATGGGAAAACAGCGCTCATACCACTAAGATTGATGTGCATCTCAGTGAGACCATGAGAATTATCACTGGTACTGTTAGATCTACTCCCACACAGCGGCTCCCAGTCCTAGCTAATATCGCTCCGCAAGATCTAAGGAGGAAAGCAGCTAAGGTAAGCTTGCTCAAGAAGATCACCTCTCATAAGAACTCTCCGTTGTATGATGCTTTGCAAGATCCACTAGCAACACGTTTGAAATCACGCAAGCCACCCTGGGTTGATTTAGAAGGTATCAATTCTTTCGACATGACCTCGAAGTGGCAACAACGTTGGAACGAACATCCACCCAACAATGCTCACCTGGTTGAAGATCCTACAAAGAAGGTAGAGGGATTCTAACTACCACGCCAAACCTGGTCGAAGCTGAACCGCTTTAGAACGGGCCAGGGGAGGTGTGGTCACACCTTAAAGAAATGGGGTTTCCATACATCTGCTGCCTGTGACTGTGGAGTGGAGGACCAAACCATACAACACATTGTTCAGGAGTGCCAACTTCGGGCATTTGACGGTGGTCTGAAGACTCAACACCAAGTGACACCATGTGCTCTGGAATGGTTGTCAAATTTGGATATTTCTATTTAATTATTTGTAAATTTTTGTGTACTTGTACAACATTACGATATATATATTGTACCCGTAAAAATGTGTTCATATCTTTAAGGCGCTTGATATTAAATGAACGAGCATGATTCTTAATCAAGGGAGTGGCTTTATCATTGGAGCTGGTACAGAGAGAGGTATAGTTATCAATTTGAGAGATTATTTTGATAAATTGAGTTTATTGATCATTAAAAGCAAGTTCATATCACCTTCATACAGCAGCGTGGAAGTGTCGTGGCTGGTTGGTACCTCCGAGTCCTGGGATGGTGCTGGACATCGACTGGGCAGGGACCACACCTGCTCGGATGAGGAGTTCTGGAATGTCTGGAGGTTCTGGAAATGTCTCGACGTTCTGGAAGTCTCGACGTTCTGGAATGTCCCGACGTTCTGGAATGTCTCGAAGATTGGCACACGTTCCTGGGTTCGATTCGAGACGTAATTCACACCTGAATTTCCTGCACGGCACTCCACACATTCAGGGCACTGTCTGAACAGATATGACCCTTTAATTATGGTTACTGCACTCTAGATATTAAATCAAAACGTTCTGGAATAATCACTCGAAGAACAAGTACTGGTAGAAATGCAAGTTCATAATGCAAGCTCACTATTAGTCAGAATGTTCTAGAGGATTACTGTCACTGCAGTCCTAAATGCATAGTTCTGAAGATTTAAAACATATTGGCAATGAACTGAATAAGTAGCACTCGGAAACTGTCCTGTTGCATTAATAGGCGAAGTGAATAGCCATTAAAGAAAATAATATTTGAAAGAAAAACTCTGACTTCAAAAATTATGGATCACTCAAAATACTGGAAAGTTCTAGGCTTTCTGGAAATGCGATATGCGTATTCTGAATTGTCACAGTCTTTAAGAATCAAACATAAGTCCCTGTGCAGCACTTGGAAAGCATTGCATATTTCACAATTGAACGTAATGTTGAATGTCCCCTAAGTTCAATGTTCCAGAAATTGATTCAAAAATATAAGTTCGAATAAGTTCGAAACGTAAGTTCAATGCGATACGCAACACACGTGAAAATTCAATCGTCGTCGAATAAGTAAGTCCTTATGTGGCACTTCAAAAAAAAAGTTCCATTGTGTAGAAATAACAAAGTTCCAATGTGCCGAAATGTTAAAGTCCCAACACGACACTCGAAGAAAATAAAGTTTCGATGACAATGTTCCAGTACGTCACCTTAAGAAAATAATAAAGTCTTATCGCGACACTTGGCGAAAATAACTAAGTTCCAATGAGACGCTTCAGAAAAAAAAAAGTTCTTATATGGCACTTTAAGAAAACATCGAAGTCCAATCACGACACACGAAAAAAAACAAAGTTCCAACGTGTCAATATGACAAAGTTCCAATACGATGCTCTCAAAATAAAGTCCCATTCAGGCACTTCAAGAATATGATAAAGTCCTGATACAGCACTTAGAGAAAATACCGAACTTGGATTTCGCAGACTGTCGACTAGAAGTTCGACACGCACAACACTTCTCTTGTCACCCGTGTCACGGAGACGGCGGAGTGACAGACACTGAATTCGTAGGTCGGGTGGTCTTCCTTTTATACACGTTCGCATGGAAGTGTCTAGAACTCGGGTACTGTCTACCCTAATAACTTCTATAATACTCGGTGGATTTTCTTGAAATCTTAGGAGATGATGTTCATTGTAAAGGCTTTTAAGTTGGCAGTGTCAAAATAGCGATAACTTAGCTCAAAATGTACTTTTGAGGACGAGCTGGATCATTACCATATATGGTAGCGGATAGCTGGCTTACGGCGGCCACGTCACTCGCTGGGTACGTCACTGCGTTCGGCGGGCTGCCTACCTTCCATCTCGCGCGAAGTTCAACAAACATACTTCGGACTTCTGTCGTAGCGGTGTTCCCGGTACAATATATACACACACACACATTGATGATGATGAAGATGATGATGATAATAATGATGATCACGATAAGTTAGAGTTTGATAGGTTTACTGAATTTGCCATGATGTGATGAGAGATATACAATCTAGAACCGCAACCTTGAAGATAATTTATTCGAATGATGTAGGTCGTATGGGGACACACTGAGAAACAGTAGCAAGCCAATATAAATGTCTCTGAAGCTGAAGATACGAATTCATTTGGTCAACAAAATGCTCTTGTGCTCTACAGGCTTAAGTTTCCCCTTCCTAGTTACGACTTCACATCACTTTCTCTGTCCATTTCCGTGCAGCCATGAAGACGGGGGGATGAGGTGAAATTGATGGCAAGTTCTTCCGCCAGTCTTATGAACTGCCCCCGTTGGCCTACTACAATTTGTTTCCTCAAAATTGGACTTGATAGAACAAATGTGAGGGGCAAAGTCTTCCTTCAGTAACCGATCTTCTCCGCCTGAATACTCCACGGTAGGATTCTAGTCATATATCTTATGGCTGGAGGTTGTGTATATGTATTGATGTTTTGTTTGTTTTACAGCCATCTTCGTTACAACGAATTCTTATCACGTAAATGGATTCCAAAGTTTCTACATTTAGCAAGCCAAGTAGCCAAGGTTATATTTTCCGAGCCTAGGTTCGTGTCGGTAGATTTACCGGGACGTAAAAGAACTCCTGCGGGATAAAATTGTAACACCTCGGCATATCGAAAAAATCTCCGAAAACATGACATTATTATTATTATTATTATTATTATTATTATTATTATTATTAATAATATTATTATTATTATTATTATTATTATTATTATTATTATTATTATTATATTTGGGTCATCACCGGTTTTAATGCACCAGTCCATGCCACCCTATCCTGTGCTAACCTTTTCATTTCTACTACATCCTACATCTACTCTGATCTGTTTGTCATATTCGTAGCTTGGTAAACCTCTGCCGTTCTTATCGCCTATACTTCCTTGTCAAAAACGAACTGAACAAGTCCTGGGTGTCTTAAGATGTGCCATATCATTCTATCTCTTTTTCTGGTCAAATTTCGCTAAATCGTTCTCCTCATATAAATTCGATTCAGTATCTCTTCATTCGTGATGTGATCTACTAGTCTCACCTTCAGCATTATTCTGTAACACCACATTTCAAAAGTTATTCTCTTTCCTTCTGAGCTAGTGAACGTCCATGTTTCATTTCCATACAGTGCTATGCTCCAGACGAATGTCTTCAAAAATATATTTCTGATTTGTATATCAATGTTCGAAGTGAGCAAATTATTATTATTATTATTATTATTATTATTATTATTATTATTATTATTATTATTATTATTATTATTATTATTATTATTCCGGGGTTACGCGTGGAACGCAGAGGTGAAAGAAGGTGCCGGGGTGAATGGGTCTAGCTACAATCTCAAGAAAAGAATTTAAAACTTAAACTGACGGTTATATTTTCTTAAATAACAAAAGTTTCATAACAATGAAATGTCAGGTACACTGACAAATTCTAGACAAGACAAGAAATCCAAAATTTAGTGACTGTTTAAAAAAACTGGGCTTCAAGCCCCTCGCTTTACAGTTCTTGAGCTCCTAGCTCAAATTTACAAAAGCACAAATTTACTCAATGGCAGAAATCCCTCAATACATGGAGCACTTGCTCCCAATTTACAACATCAAGTGTGCCAGAGGCATTTTTACAACACTTGAAAAGAGCTGACGTGCTCTCTGTTTTCCAAGCCTATTCAAGGCAATATCAGAAGATTACCATCACTCGCTACCAAGGCACAATTTACAAAATTTGAAACAGGGGTATCTAGTACCCAACCTTTTGGGCCGTTGCGGAAAAAAATCGGGTTAAGTAAATGTCCCGAAACACAAATTGAATGGAGGCGTGTGCTTGCACTCTTAGAAATGAATTCTTAAAACCTAAAGGGCTCTAGGCCGATGAAACAGGGGCTATTCCCAAACTATGGGGGTGACTCGTATACGAATAAATTAAGACACTACAAAAAGGAAGAAAACCCGTTACAAAACGTAGTCACCTCAAACTAATATGAAGGGGAGCTCGAAAGGGTACATCCCTCTCTATCCCCGATTTACAGTTAAAGATTTTATGAAGTTTTTACATTAGCCGGCAGAAAGTTACATTTTTAGAAAAGTAGGTTACATTGTTAATGAGTCGGACATTTCCCTCGGGTTAAACTGCGGAGCTAGCAAGAGATTAAGATGTTAGATGGCCATTACCTTGCTGAAGAACTCCTGCCTGATGAAAGAGGCGCCTCCCGCCTCCTGCTTGACACACACACTTAGTTAGATGACGATCAAATGGCCAAGAGACGAGAAAATCCGCAGTTTATAAACCCTCGGGGAAAGTTAGGTATTATTCATGAATAATCAAAGACACACCCACAGAATTTTATTGGTTAAATTCAAAAGTGACACTCAGAATCGAGGAAGAAGCCTGTAATAGGCGGAAAATTAATTACAGAAATTAGGGATTGGCTAGATTCAAAACTGGTGGAAAGAAAAGATAAATATTGCCAACCCAAAAATAAATGAACATCAATCAAAAAAACTTATGAATACAAAACTTCTTTAAATCAAAAGTTCTTTCACTTCGCACCAGAGTGTATGATCATAGTTTTTTGGTAGTGTCATCTATGAGAAAGTCCAGACTTCTTGATGAATGTCAAGCAAAACAAGTAGAAATACATTCAGTTCAGGAAACTTCACAATAACAAAGTTATATCATATATTAGTGGTGACATCTTTTGAGTAAATTTTTAAGTAGGTCTAGTTTCAAGTTCACGGTTTCCCCAGTAGAGGAGTTCTTTTAGGCGCTAGATTTAAATGCGCGGCGTTGGGGTGTACCTCCCGGTATTATTATTATTATTATTATTATTATTATTATTATTATTATTATTATTATTATTAGTAGTAGTAGTAGTAGTAGTAGTAATAATGATGATAATGCTTGTTGTTTAAAGGGGGCTAACATCTAGGTCATCGGCCCCTAATGAGATGAAGTGTAAATACAATTTAAAAGTCCAAATACATCCACTGACCAGAATTCAAAACGTGATGACGAAGAATGAATGTGAACGTAAAACAATCAGTGGATCCGACCCGCAATGCCCCACATTCCCAGAAACTAGCGTAAGGCAATAGTATTACTGATCAAGGGACTGCTTCTAAAGCACAATCCTGAATCGATGATGATGATGATGAGGTTCAACATCTAGGTCATCGGCCCCTCATAATGGTACAGAACCATGGTATCTGTCATGTTGCGGTGCTAATGAAAAGTAGCATAGACTCGCGGTATTCCACACACATTATAGTACTACTCAAGGGTAATGTAATACGCACATGTAACGCAGACCTGTGGTGTATTTCACATTGCGGCGCCATTTACAGGCAACGCAAATCTATGGTGTTCCTCACATACGTGTACTAACCACAGGGACTCGTACTATCCCGTGGTGTTCCTCACATAGTGGGTAATAATCAAAGGCAACGCAGACCCACGGTGTCGCTCATATACTGTAGTGGTACTAATTACGGGTACTGTAAAACCCACCCTTATTCACACACACTGTTACTACTAATCACAAACCTATTGTGTACCTAACATAGTGGTAATACTCGCAAAGTGACCCGTGGTGTTCACCGCGTGATGTTATTAATTACAAGTAGGCCCATGGTCCTAATTGGATCATCCAGTGGTCGCCCCTTTTAGTCGCCTCTTACGACAGGCAGGGGATACCGTGGGTGTATTCTTCGTCTGCGTCCCCCATTGCTAAGTTTACAATGTTTATTTTAATGTGGAAAACAAGGATATTTATAACACCAGGTCTTTTTTTTTATCCTCTGCTTAACGAATTATCTACGGGGTCGTGTAGCTCCTCCAAGTTTACATTCGGAAGATGGTGGGTTTGAACCTCGTCTTCGGCAACCCTGAAGATAGTTGCTATATTTCACTCCAGCCGATGACGGGACTGTATCTTACTCCAGGTTGCGGCTGATATCTCGTAGGTGATTTCCGTACGAATCCCAGCCAATGCATGTGAAATTTTTGATTAGTGTTAAGAAAGAGTAGCTGCTCATTGCACTTTCTCTTAAAACAATAGCCACCACCACTACTAACATAGGGTTGTCGAAAGGAATGCGCATAGTTTAAAAAATTGCTGCTTCAGGTGAGATAAACGTATTGAGTCATTTATGGCCTTAAACTGAAGAAGAAAGATGGGCGGTTCTTTTTTCATAATTTAATACACTTCTATATCTGCTCCGACTGAATGGTCAGCGTTGAGGCCTTCGGTTGAGAGAATCCCGGGTTCAATTCCAGGCAGGGTCGGGGATTTTAATCGCCTCCGATTAATTATTCTGTCTCGGTGAATGGGTGTTTGTGTTTGTCTCAACACTTTCCTCTTTATATTCAGGCAGCACACTACTACACTACCAACCACCACAGGAATAAGCAAAAGTAATTACATCCCTCCATATAGGGTTGGTGTCGGGAAGGGCATCCGGCCGTAAAACAGGGCCAAATCCATACGTTCGACACAGTTCGCACCCGCGACCCCACAGGTGTCGAAAGAGCGGTAGAAAAAGAAAAGAAGAAAAATACACATATATGTGTTCCATTAGTGGCTCTGCATCGAATTGATAATCGTACGCTAGAGCATGCCTGGAGTGATAGTGAGGACGGCAGCAGTGATTCTTTCTCTGAGATTCGGGAGATAGTGGGTTCGAATCCCATTGTTGGCAGTTCCGAAGATGGTTTTCCGCGGGTTCTCATTTCCACGCCAGGAAAATGTTGCGGCTGTATCTTTATTAAGGCCACGGTCGCTTTCTTCCCATCCTTCCGTCGCCGAAATTCTTCCATTTGTTAGTGCGACGTTAAACAAGTAGCAGAAAATCTTTCTCTGAGATGCACTAAGTGACATAAATCCTCACCATAAACAATGTCCTTAACGTATTCCCAGAAAAAGAAGTTAATTGGAGTGAGCTCGGGACTTCTAGGCGGCCAGGGAATAGGGCCACCTCTACCAGTCCAACCAGTCGGAAACTGAGCATTGATTGCGTTCTGTACATTAGTTTTGAAATGCGGTAGTGCCCCATCTTGCATGAAAATAACATGAACACCGGTTTCTTGTTCGATTTGTTGTACCGGAGCGAAAACAAAGAACGTACTGAGCGTTCTGCTGGGTGGTCCACATTGTACTGGCCTGGCTACACAGCACACGTGCTTTTCATAGCCAGGGTTACTTCCATTGTTGCCAACTTAGCGGATTTTCCGCTAAATTTGGCGGAATTAGAAGATTGTCGGCGGAAAAATATATCATTTAGCGGACAGCGGATTTTTTGGCGGAATTCTACATTTATTATTAAAAAAACCAAACCCCATGGCACTACAGCCCTTGATGGGCCTTGGCCTACCAAGCGACCGCTGCTCAGCCCGAAGGCCTGCAGATTACGAGGTGTCGTGTGGTCAGCACGACGAATCCTCTCGGCCGTTATTCTTGGCTTTCTAGACCGGGGCTGCTATTTCACCGTCAGATAGCTCCTCAATTCTAATCACGTAGGCTGAGTGGACCTCGAACCAGCCCTCAGGTCCAGGTAAAAATCTCTGACTTGGCCGGGAATCGAACCTGGGGCCTCCGGGTGTCAGGCAGGCACGCCACGCTACCCCTACACCACGGGGCCGGCTACATTTATTATAGCGGAATTTAATGTTTTATCCATTTTACGTTTTTTTTTTTTTTTTTTTTTTTTTATAAAAATTGTACTCCAGTCTGTCTCCGAGCTATTCCGTATTTCTTGTCAAGAGCTAGCAGTCACATGAGGAAAAGATGTTATTTGGATCTGATGTTATGAGATCATGGTATCATATATCTGTAATGCGTGAGTAAAGGTTACTTATCTCTTAGTTGACGAATGACGACAGATAATGAAACTGTCAGAGAGTACCATTTATTTTATGCTATGAAGGAAGACCGTTTAATGAACTGGCCTGTTCTGTGTGTGGCCCTTGAGGTAGGGGATTCACCTAGTTTGCACCCGACAGTAAAACGCCTACAAGTTTTAGCTCGCCGGTTCCCAGTCAGGGGGCTAATCCCAGTGAAACTCGCAGATCATGTGAGTGCAGACATTTACTTGTATTATTATTATTATTTATTATTATTATTACTGCTCATTTTTATTGCTCATTATTTGAGATCGGATTTCTTGATTGAATTTTAGCGGATTTTTAGTAGTTTTTAGCGGATATTGAAAATATAAGTTGGCAACACTGGTTACTTCTCCCTGTCGAAGTCAAGCAAGGACTATTAGCAGCGGTTTCAAATCAAAACTCACTTGTTCCCTCTTTAGTTCGAGACCGCAATCGCCGTAACATGCCCATCCAACTTGAAGCAGCAGTTTTCAAAAGTACGGGGTACTTTTTTCGATGACACTGCATTGTAACATGAAAAATATGGTAAAGGTCAGGAATTTATTCTGTAGAAGTTAGTCATACCTCTCTTGAGTCATCATTAGCTGTACAATCTTGAGAAGCTATCGTCTAGTTTCCTGAAATCTTTCTTCTTTGCTCCTTTGCATAGCAATTCTGCGACTTTGACACAGCTAAGTCCACAACCCGGCTACGTTAGCCATGAGATGTTCCAAGAAGCATAAAAATAATGTCAAGAGATAATATTTAGTTCTCTTTTGAAGACATGTTTCCGCTCTTAGTTAAGAGTTGCTGTCCATCGTAAATCCGGGCTGGGTTTAGAAAGACTGATGTGTACAAAATAAACGCTGAGCTTCGTCTGAAAGAGAAGAAGAGTAGGAGAATTAATAAGTTTCCTCAGTCGGAATTAGTTTCGTTTCGACTGTAATCCAGCAGCTCCGGGTCATCCATCAAGCCTTGGCCGGCCCGGCAAGCAATCTAGCGCCCTCTATCCTTCTTCTTCCTGCCGGGCTGAAGCAATCTGTGATGGTCTTAGGAGAAAAGAAGAAGCGGAGATGGCTAAGTACAGCAAAAAGAAAAAGAAAAAAAGGGGGGGGGGAACATTTCTCTGTGTAAATAGAGACCATGGAAAAGTCACTGCAGATGTATTTGGCATTAAATGTTAAGGTAAGCGTTGATAACCTACGAAGGGTACAGTAGAACCTCCGTGTAAGGAAGATCGATCGAACGCTAAGCCCACATGGAACTTGCATGTTTTAAGGTCCACTTTGGAGGTTCATCCCTAAACGAACTATTCACTCACCTTTTATTTATTTATTTATTTATTTATTTATTTATTTATTTATTTATTTATTTATTTATTGAATGATCTACATAACAGGCTTTCGCCTGATTACAACGGCCGGGCTGAGTGGCTCAGACGGTTGAGGCGTTGGCCTTCTGACCCCAACCTGGCAGGTTTGATCCTGGCTCTGTCCGGTGGTATTTGAAGGTGCTCAAATACGTCATCCTCGTGTCGGTAGATTTACTGGCACGTAAAAGAACTCCTGCGGGACTAAATTCCGGCATCGCGGCGTCTCCGAAAATCATAAAAGTAATTAGTGGGACGTAAAGCATGTAACATTATTATTATTATTATTATTATTATTATTATTATTATTATTATTATTATTATTATTATCCAGTTACTGTGCTCACGCCAACGGCCGTAGCCGTGTTGAAACACCGGATCCCGTGAGATCTCCGAAGTTAAGCAACATTGGGCGTGGTCAGGAGTTGGTGAGGGGTAAGGGAATGGAGGGGCGGAAAGGAACTGGCCACCCTACCGCACGTAAACTCCGGCTCAGGAACACCTCTGCGGAGGTTCGGACCTGCCTTCGGGCAGAATAACCCTTTCTACTGTGCTCACAATATGTATAATACGAATACAAACACATACAGAATACAAACAATGTAACACAAATTGAAGAATACAATGAACTACCCAATTTCAATTTAAAGATTTCAAACAAGAGAAAGTTGGCAATAGAATAAAAATATAGAAAGTTGGCAATAAAATAAAAATATACCGTTATTACAATACATTATTTTTACAGTGGTGCATAATACAAAATAGCTATGAATTTAAATTATACTAACAGTCTTAGAAGAGAGAGTACGAAATAAGCATGATACAGTAGACAAAATAATATTCTGAGAAGAGAAACTGTTTAATTTCTAGGTCATTCAAAAACTTAATCAAGGTGCAGTAAAGCTAATGCGCGCGGCTGTGAGCTTGCATCCGGGAGATAGTAGGATCGAATCCCACTATCGGCAGCCCTGAAAATGGTTTTCCGTGGTTTCCCATTTTCACACCAGGCAAATGCTGGGGCTGTACCTTAATTAAGGCCACGGCCGCTCCCTTCCAACTCCTAGACCTTTCCTATCCCATCGTCGCCATAAGACCTATCTGTGTCGGTGCGACGTAAAGCAACTAGCAAAAAAAAAAAGCTAATGCAGTGAGCTCGCAGTTGCCATCAACAGTATTCTGTAAGAAGGAAGTCAACTCCCGGACGAAACTATCTTTACATCGGTCTGTTTTCAAACCAACTTTGTTTTACGGGAGTGAAAGCTGGGTGGACTCAGGATATCTTATTCTTAAGTTAGAAGTAACAGACATGAAAGTAGCGAGGATGATTACTGGTACAAACAGGTGAGAACATCGGTAGGAGGGTACTCGGAATGAGGAGATAAAGGCTAATTTAGGAATGAAATTGATGGATGCATAAACCGGCTACGGTGGTGGGGTCATGTGAGGTGAATGCAGGAGGATAAGTTACCTAGGAGAATAATGGACTCTGTTATGGAGGGTAAGAGAAGTAGAGTGAGACCAAGACGACGGTGGTAGGACTCTGTTTTTTTAACGATTTAAAGATGAGAGGTATAGAATTAAATGAGGCCGCAGCACTTGTTGCAAACAGAGGATTATGGCGACGTTTAGTAAATTCACAGAGGCTTGCAGACTGAACGCTGAAAGGCATAAGGGTCTATAATGATGATGTATGTATATATGCATGTTAAAAACTGTGGATTCAAATAGAGGAAGCGACATTTAACAGTAGAATGCAAAGATAAAAAGTAAAAGAACAACTAGAAGAATGAAATCAGACAGGTAGAGAAAACGGAGGCAATATTCAACAGCATTTGTTTTATAGGAAAGTATCAAATGCCATTTCAAAGTTGATGTGATTCATAGAAGATACAGTATATCCACATTATGTGTATTTAATTCATTACAAAATTTCTGAATTTTTTAAAGAGGCCAATTCTTATGGGCTTGTCTGTGGCGCTTCTGAATGTAAAATAAATTCTTCAACCTGCCAGACTTTTGAGGATCGTAAAATGGTATACTTCCAAGTAACTCTTCGTCATTAATTTTACTATTCAGTATTTTATACAAAAGTGACATCATGCACTTCGTACATAACGTAGCGAAAATAGAGTTGCACTATCTATTTCATTTAGTTGATTAACAGGGATGTTAATACCAACAAATCACATTTCAAAAAATTATATGACCTAGATGTTAGACCCCTCTAAACAACAAGCATCATCATCATCAGAATACACGCGCTCTATCCTATGTCTGTTGTAAAATGCGACTTAGAGGAGAACCAGGTCCACTCAACTAGGGAGCGTGGGTTGGCGACGGAAGTTTCCCTAACTGAGCCTGGCATTGTTTCCTATTCGACCTCCCTTGGGTTTGCGAGACCTACGCAGTATTTTCATTTCCACTCCCCTCGTGGCTTTTACCTTTTGGCGATACCTTCATTTTTCCGTGATAGAGCGAGTAGCTGCGCGGTTTGTGTCACGTAGCCATCAGCTTGCATTCAGAAGGTAATGGGTTCGAGCCTCACCATCAGCATCCTTGAAGATGGTTCTCCGTGGTTTCCCATTTTAACATCAGGCTAGCTGCAGTATCTGTTGTTGACGGGGCAATCGTATAGCATATGCAAAGTTATCGAACTCCTCAGCTCCTTTCCACCAATATTCAGGCATGCTGTTTTACTTTGGGCGCAGCAGTAATCCCAGCTATCGGAGATGAGTGGCAGCAGAAGAGACAACTCACATCTGAACAGTGATCAATAAAATGTTACTCTTGATCAGTTTTATGAGTTTGCGATATTGTAGGCCTTCACATTTAGTTTTCTTCCAACTGTGGGATATTAGAGTAAAGGTACCGGCCCAGCGGTGTACGGGTAGTGCGCCTGCCTCTTACCCGGAGGCCCCGGGTTCGATTCCCGGCCAGGTCAGGGATTTTTACCTGCATCTGTGGGCTAGTTCAAAGTCCACTCAGCCTACGTGATTACAATTGAGGAGCTATCTGATGGTGAGATGGCGGCCCCGGTCTAGAAAGCCAAGAATAACGGCCGAGAAGATCCGTCGTGCTGACCACACGACACCTCGTAATCTGCAGACCTTGGTGCTGAGTAGCGGTCGCTTGGTAGGGCATGGCTCTTCGGGGCTGTTGCTCCATGAGGGTGTTTAATGTAAAGGCAATCCTTCCTTTCTTCCTTCCTTCCTTCCTTCCTTCCTTCCTTCCTTCCTTCCTTCCTTCCTTCCTTCCTTCCTTCATGACTTCCTCTTGTTCTATTCTTCAAGCAATCCTTCCTTTAAGATTTTTTCTCATTTTTATTATTTTCACATTTATCCCTGTCGATACCGACCGATGACCACTCTATTTTACACCTTAAGACAATCATGGCAAAAACCATCGCCTCGCCAGTTAACGCTATTGATATGGATTAAGCTAAAGAAACCGAAATTCACAAATATCTCTCTTATCATAGCTGGTACTGTAAGAATATACAAGAAATACTTGATCGGAAATTTAATTGTATATAACTTAAGTTACCTATGCAGTATTTATCAATAGGACCATTAATAACATAAATATTTGAGAATTAAATTTGAAGCCTTCCCCTAAACTACCATTTCACATAGCGTAAATAAGATTATTTATAGTTTCTATGGTAGCGCATCCTTCCCGGATTTTCTTTATTTCTTAATCTGCTTACCCTCCAGGGTTGGCTTTTCCTTCCGACTCAGCGAGGGATCCCATCCCTACCGTGTCCTGGAGCTTCAGACTCTGGTTTCGGGGGATACAACTGGGGAGGATGACCAGTACCTCGCCCAGGCGGCCTCACCTGCTATGCTGAACAGGGGCTTTGCATTGTGATGGGAAGATTGTAAGGCATAGACAAGGAAGAGGGAAGGAAGCGGCCGTGGCCTTAAGTTAGGTACCATCCCGGCATTTGCCTGGAGAAGAAGTGGGAAACCACGGAAAATCACTTCCAGGATGGCTGAGGTGAGAATCGAACCCACCTCTACTCAGTTGACCTCCCGAGGCTGAGTGGACCCCGTTCCAGCCCTCGTACCACTTTTCAAATTTCGTGGCAGAGCCGGGAATCGAACCCGGGCCTCCGGGGGTGGCAACTAATCACACTAACCACTACACCACAGAGGCGAACTCGCCGACTTTACATATCGATTTTCATTAAATTATCTTCAGCCATTTTCTCGTGATGCTCGTACATACAGACAGACAGATAGACAGATAGACAGACAGACAAGAATGACGGAAAAGTAAAAAGTGCATTTCCTTGCTACTGCCAACGGCCGTAGCCGTGTTGAAACACCGGATCCCGTGAGATCTCTGAATTAAGCAACATAGGGCGTGGTAAAGATTTGGATGGGTTACCACGCGCTGTCGGTGGAGGGTAAGGGAATGGAGGAGCAGAAAGGAACTGGCCACCCTACCGATGTAAACTCCGGCTCAGGCACACCTCTGCGGAGTTTAGGACCTGCCTTCGGGCACAATACACCCTTACCTTACCTTGTTACTGTGGACATGACCGATACAGAAATACCATTCTTTTTAAATTCTGAGCAATGCACAGACAAAACTCTTATTTTATGTGTAATAGATACAATGCTGGTCTGTACCTTCATTAAGGCCATGGCTGCTCTGCCTTAAATAGACTGGAAAAAAGAAAAACACTAAAATGAGAACCATTGTGTGAGGATATGATCTTGCTTCATCGAATACAGGTGAGGGTAAGGCGACACTACCAGTCGTATTTATTTCTTTTTTATTTTCAGCAAGTTGCCTGTCGAGATGAGCAGTGGACGTGTGACGTCATAATGTGAGGGATAGTGGAAAGAATAGTCCGGGAATGAAATCATGTAAATACACCCGCATGCCCGCATGGACAGAAGAAAGAGGAGATGAAGTTGTTCTTTCATTATATTTAAGGTCTGTGATGGGACCGTGTAATAAAGGCACAGATTTACTGAAAATATACACAAAGATAAACGAAAGGAGATCGAAAAGATCATTTCCTTTAATTGTTTAGAATAATTTTAAAAGGCTGTAACTCAATAGATGAACGCAATAACATCTCGTTCCATGGAAAAGGAAACACTGCAATGATGTAGGCCTACATCAAATGTTCTGACCATTGTAAGTACTACATTTGAGTGATCTGTGTACAGTTCTACCATCTAGAAATATATGATTTGTAGTAATAACGTAACGGATGCCACTTGCGTATAATAATAATAATAATAATAATAATAATAATAATAATAATAATATCTCTGTATAAAAAGCGAATGCCTTGACTCATTCACTCACTAATTCTAACACTTACACAAAGACAGGGCGTTAAAATTTAGCATAGGTATTCCTTATAAGTCGATTAGATAAAGCAAAGATGTTTCATGATAAACGGGGTGAAAAGTGGGGTAACTACCCTAAGCATAATATCACTAGACCTAAATTCTACACTTCCCACAAAGGTTGAGGGCTTAAATTTCGCACAAATTTTTCTTGTAAGCTAATTAAGAAAATTAAGGACGTTTTATCCCGACAAGTTGTGGTTAAGAAATAAAGGATAACGCATTACACCGTGCGACTGTAAGAACGGGTATTCAATAATAATAATAATAATAATAATAATAATAATAATAATAATAATAGGTTTCAATTCTTTCACAACCTTAAGATATTCTTCTTTTGTTAAAGAGGGTCCCAGATGATCCCTTGTTATGTTGTATCATTTACAGGTTATTTATTCCGTAGTGTCTTCCGATCCGCTCCACGTGAAATACTTTTTCACTAAACACACCTTTTTCCGTCATACTTACGCAAACCTGGACTGTCAAGGATATAAAGCAATATCCTTGGTGTGTATTTAACAATTATTATGTATTTATTGGCTAGGATTTTCTTTTCCCTGTCGTCCATGCCAATTAATTAAAACTGAAATCTTAATAAATTAAAATATTTTGTATATAAGTTTGTATCAAAGTTATTAAAACATGTTTGTTTGTTTTTTCTACATTAAAAAACTCAGAAGTAATTTATAGGACAGGGCACTGAAGTACTGCGAAATACTGATTTCCCCATTATCCAATTCTCCAGTGTTATTTAATAAATAATCGAGTTTTATTTGGAAGTTTTTGTCGGAGCTGGGATGATAACGATGAAATTTGTTTTTATTCCGTATGTACAATATCTTGTTCTTTTCTAGTGAGGAGGGAATCGGAATATTTACAGTTTTTGTCCTGGTGGCAATCGAGAATAAAAAATGACAACAAGAGAGAATCGAAAGTCACCCAACAGAGAGTTGGACGGAAATACCCCCAAGTTCTGAATTACGCCGGCTGACTACAGGGTCTCTTATAAAAATCCAAATCGAACGCATGATGTTTGTACTCTACGCTACGCCAGCTGCCTCAGCCGAAGTTACGTCGGCGGGCAGAGAAGCTGGGCGCACCTGCCGGCCAACCGATGAGAGAAACTCACTGTAGCTGGCTGTCTACCTGCAGCGAGGAGGTGGGGGACACCATTTCTGTGCATGCGTGTACAACCACCGCATATAACACATGCAGCGCACACGTTTGTAGCAGAAACATGCCAACAACCAGTTGTTTAACCACTCATCGAGTGACTGGACAATTGAGTAATATGGTATACAGAGCCTCTTATCGAGTTTAGGTTGACTTACTGTCCACCTGCACAGTTCAAGTTTTTCCTATTTCTACTGAGCAGCAGTCAGTCTGGTTCGAGTGTGTCCAGACTCGTTCATATATGAGTCTGCCTCTGTTTGTTCTAAGCAGCCTCATTCTCTAACCAAACGAGCTCGGTAGTAAAAGTGGAGATGGAATAAGCTCAGACTCGCTCATTGTACGGCTCTAGTCCCTGCAATGCCGAGCGCAATCGCGTTGTTACGAATAAAACATCTGTTTCATTACTCTAATTTATTTCAGTATGACCTAATAAGTGCACACACACACACTCATATATATATATAAACACACACAATTCTAACCAGCTGTGAAAGGCCACACTTACTTCACAAATCTCTCTTCTGTTCACACACCAGGGAGTACTGGCCGATTGGAATTACCTGGGGACGGCTATAATCCTTCCTTTCACTTTCCCGGCTGCAGTAAACTCGTACAGCAGCTGTGTGTAGACCGCTGGATTTGAACACGGCGCCACTGGCTTCACAATCGCGATAGCGCCTTCTCTCGCTGACTCACGCAGAAATACATGAATACTCAGTACAGTCTTCCGTTCTATCGGCTCCACCTACACACTGGTCTCTCCGACACCACAACAACAGTTCCTGGTTCAGACCTCGGTGCGATACTAGCGACAGCGAACTCCTCTGTCGCCCTCAGCCCAGCCACCGAACCCTAATGCGCTGAGTCTCTCACTGACTTCACCACGGAGTCTAACACTGACCCCGAGCCCGACACTGACTCCGAGTCCAACACTGACTGACTGACCGCGGCTAGCCTCCCTTTTTATAGCTCACGTGATTAGAGGCAAAAATTTTGCGCTGTTACTAGAGGCAGAACATTCCCGTTGGATCTCCAAGAAACTCACAGCTAAGCTGGCCGACGAGAACAATACACGGAAAGGCCGTCCCCACCCCACAAGCCGGCTGGGAGATACCAGGTCGTGTGAGTCACCAGCCCCTCCTTGCAAGTACCGAAAGGAGCTACCACGGGGATGGCACGTAACAATATTTTAAACTCGTAATAGCATTCCTCTATCGCCCTTTACACCCAAGACAATTTAGAAAACGATGGTGGTATAGTTGAGAGGAGTTTTAGCAGACAGTTTGTTAGTAATTAACATTGTGTATACATAAACATTTGCTGAGGCTTATTCTGAAGGGAGAGGATAAAGGAAAGGGGGTTATTTTCTATCCAGGGCTCTTAAAGATCAATAAGGACGGATAAGATAGCGACTCCACATTTACCCACCGCTGGTGTACGGCCTTCGCTGGTCGTTGTGGACACCCCTGTAATACCCCCCCGCATGACAATGGTCAAGGAGCTCGAGACTGCGGTGCGCGCACACAGACACCCGTTCATCTTGAGAATCCAATATCGGGAACTGTGTAGCTAGGAAAGAGGGTCTGGTCTTTGAAGTAAGCACTCTCCTGATTTAATACCGGCTACTAGCGTGGCAGAGATTTATGTTGGCTTGTCTATCATATGCATTTTCCTCTACTCGCTACCACATATTTCTACTGAACTCTCGATAAATGCAATATCAGGACGTGGAAAATGGTTCATTTAGTGATTTAGTTTAGGTTAGGAAAAATCCTGAAAAATATGTTGTTTTATACTAGCTATGTAGCATAGCTAGCGTCGTACCCTGAGGGCCATGTTCGATTCAGGACTGTCCCAATGATTTTAATGCTGGAAAGATCGAACGAAGAGGACGTAAATATCGAAAACGCGGAACGTAAGAAACCCCTAAAGATATAAATATAAAGGTATAAATTTTGCGTCGTGTTTCTCGTTATGGAATTGTGCTGAACTTGTAGAAAAATGGGAATGTGTATTTTTAGTAAAGCAGAATATGATAGTATGTTAAAATTTAATTATTTTGTTTGCCCCATCTTGTGAGCTACCGCAGCGTCTGAAAGTTAGCCGCTTGCAGAACGGCCTGAAAGAAGTATCAGTGGAATTATTGGAAAGAAATCAAACTTCTCAGACATGCTATACAGGTCCATCGGATACCCTGTAAACGTGTCCCCCAAAAGTGAAGTTCACCAGAGCAGTCATCCTCAGTCTCTCCGACACCTCAAAAGAATATTAGTATTAAACTCTCAATAATTAGAATACGACGGTGATTAATTATATCCTTTAACTGTATTCTACGTACCTAATTGCTTTAGACTTCAACAAAGTTATATTTCTAGGTCAGGCAAGGGATAACGCGGATTATTTTACCATCCGTACCCACGGCGAGAACACACAGTCCTATTGAGGGCCTTGGCCTACCAACAAGGGAAATGTTGGATTAGACCAGACAGATTTCAATTAAAATTAGTAGGATGGTCAATTAACACATTCATGCTGCTAATGCAGCCACCCTAATGCGTGAAATGTACTAAAGGAAGCACGAGTGTGGACCCTCGTTTTCATTCTTCACTTTGGTTCTTGTGACTAAGTTTATAAATATTTAAATTTTCTTGCAACTTACAGTCATTTTCTACTTAGTCGCAGCGTAGTACGGTTTAGCCTCTTTGTCACCGGGCCTTCTGCCCCATTGAGTTTCACTTGCTTATGTCATGGGATCGTTAGATGTTGTTCTGCATCCCTTTCTATTTTGGGCTTGGCCTGCTTTTCTATTCCCTCTGCATTCAACTTTTTGACCAATTTTGTAGCATGACCATTACATCCTGTATCATTATGGATCCTTCAGGTCCTATATATTTCGCTAGCTTCCCTGTGAAATAAAGACCAGAGAGTGTCAAAAAGATCTTCGAAATTGCGAGCTTATTCTCTTGTTATTTAATGTAACCATCACGGTTGTTCTCATTGTTATATGGTGTTGAACCTGATGTTTCCAGTTGTTAAATTCTTGAACCGAAAATAAACAAAAGGGAGGAAGAAATAAGAAAAGTTAGAAAATACATGTTATAGTTCATTTTAATGTGGTGATTTATTTATCCAGCCCTACGGCCCTGCCATTTCTTTCCTTCTCCTCAATAGCCCGCTGTAATAATAATAATAATAATAATAATAATAATAATAATAATAATAATAATAATAATAATAATAATAATAATAGTCATCATTATTTTAATCTTATGTACTCAGCAACCGTGTGCGGGCATTTTAATTTGACGCCTACGGCCTGCCTGCTTATCAGTTTCGACGTTACCGTTTTACTCTAGATCTACCCGGTACTAGAAGGCAGAAATCTCTCTTGGGCGTCTATGGCTGAGTTTTAATGATTTTTTTTCAGTTGAACACCAAATGTGTTACCAGAGATCTTTTACATGCGGACATCGTACGACATGGAGTGTCGAAGGGACTTTCTTATTCCTCCCTTCAAAATTCTGATTACTTCTGCACGGTTTTGAACCCGCTAAAAGGCCGGAGGCCAACACTCCCACTTATCCACGCCAGTGTATGTTGCGATTGAATAACTCCCATACATTGAGACAGTAGTAATAACAGCTCATGACAAACGCCTCTTGTTACTCTGAAGGGTATATCTCATTCTAGAAGTAGTTAGTTTTTTAGGATGAGCCTTGTTTGAAGCTGGGAATTAGCAGTTGTCGCCTTGTTCCTGTGTACATTGCTGTGCTCCCTTTTCCACGCCACTTCACTTCCGTCTGCTCTGCTCGTCAATTCGCAAGCAGCAAGCTTCTCGCCACGCCGGGTCGCTCTTTGATCTTGTCTCCCTGCCTCCTACTCCTTCTCCCAACAAGATGTGCTGCTAGAATCGTCTTCTCTAGCGTATGAATGTGTGTAATGAGTTTCTTGGTGTAGCAGATAATGCGTCAGTAATTTTCGCTCCTTAAGGCAGCTTCTGTAAATCTAAAGAAAGGCGTGCCATTATGGAGTTCGTAGACGGTGCTGTATACGGTGTTTCTGAGCACGTTTGTGATTAATTGGGGATGTTTGAGTGGATAAACAGACGCACGGGTAATTAAAAGGATTTTTCTTGAGAATGAATCCACGCAGAAAGTATTTTTTTTTCTTCTGAAAAACAAAGTGCCCTTCGAGAATTGCTCCTTTCTCTTTTAAACATGTATTTTCTAAGACTGAGTCGCGATGGAATGTGCCATCTTGGATATACTATCGTCTAAACAACATAGCAGGCTATCGGTAGACTTATCAACACGTAAAGAAACTTCTACGGGACAAAATTTCCGGCACCTCGGCGAATGGGATGTAGAACAAATAACGAGCTAACTGCACGGTACTGGCCGCGTAGGTGTAAACTTGCACTCGGGAGATTGTTGCTTCGAACCTTGCCATCGGCAGTTCTCAGGATGGTTTTCCGTTGTTTTCTAATTTCCCACCAGGCTGTACCTTGAACACGAATGTTGTTTTAATATTTGCATTTACTTGCAGATTGCTTAGAGGCCCGCCTGGTAGCCATGATCGTTAAGGCGCTGAAGTCTAAAACGGTCTGACACCGAGGTTAGCCGGTTCGAGTCCCGTTGGTCGAAAAAATGTTCACCATCGGAATGTTGGCCGGCAGGGTAGGGGAGGTGGTGGTATACAATTTCTAATCACTAGATTGCGTGCCAAAAGCCGGGGTTAAATTCCAAACCTCTCCGCAGTGCTCATATGGAATGAGGGCATATGACGCTGTTGATGGTGATTCGTCCGTCGGATGGAGACGTTAAGCCTTGAGCAGACCCCTTGGTTCTATTTGACAAGAGTAGGCTATGTGCCGGCACCGGGTTTCACCCTCTCCCTACTATCATATATCACGTCATTCATTTCATCTCATTAACTCCATTAACTCCTCTGATGAGGTTGACGTCAGGAAGGGCAACCGGTCATAAAAACCCGCCACGACAGATTCATCTCACTTCATACCCGACCCCGTAGGGAAACGGTACAAGGGTTGGACAAACTTGCAGATTGCTTACAGACTGTCTATATGATGATACGACATACAGCGTTTTAAAAACCCAGAGGTGACGAAACTTTGGAAAACCATGGACAGAACAAATTGGCACTGGCAACCTAAGAATTCCTTCCAAATTTATGCGGCACCAGTATCCTCAAAGGGATTAGTCGGAGACTAGCAACAGCCCTACTAGGGAATTACCCTCCCATGCGTAGGTTGCCGTTAACACCACAACACAAACGGTAGATTCGATCCTGGCTCAGTCCGATGGTATTTGAAGTTGCTCAAATACGACAGCCTCGTGTCGATAGATTTACTGGAACGTAAATGAACTCCTGTGGGACTAAATTCCGGCACCTCGGCGTCTCCGAAAACCGTAAAAGTATTTAGTGGGACGTAAATCCATTATTATTATTATTATTATTATTATTATTATTATTATTATCATTATTATTATTATTATTATTATTATTATTATTATTATTATTATTATTATTATTATTATTATTATTATTATTATTGGTGTGATGCCGTGACCGGGAAGCATGGAATGCTGATGAATGACATCGCATTGTGTTCAGCGATGAATAGCGGTTCTGCGCTACCCCGGATAAGCATCGTCTGCGACTTTGGAGGCAACTTGGGGTGAGGTCCCATTCTTGCAATGATATGGAGAGGCACAACGGTGTTACTCCTGACGTCATGGTGTGGGGAGCCATCGGGTATGACTTCAGGTCACGGCTGATTGTGATTGAGAGAAATCTGGCGGCACAGCGGTACGTCACGGGCATCCCGCGTCCTCGTGTGTTACCTCTCATGCGACAGTATCGTGGTGCCATTTTTCAACAGGACAATGCTCATCCATACACGTCATGTTCTGTCTCTATGAACTGCCTATGTGATGTTGAGGTGCTCCCGTGGCCAGCAAGTTCGCCAGATCTGTCTCCGATAGAACATGTGTGGGACCAGCTCGGACGTCAACTCTGCCCCAGTGCCAGTATCTAGGATATCAAGGACCAGTTGCAACAGTTGTGGGCCAGCTTGTCTCAGGAGAGGATACGACGACTCTGACACACTACCTAACCGAATCAGTGCATGCCAAGTTCTTTGTAAATTTGTCTCAATTTTGTAATCGCTGAAATAACATTACATATCCTCTCAATACGTGGAGGTTTCATTTCATTTTCATCTCCCCTTCTGGGTGCTTAATTTTTTTTTTTGTCAGGCACTGTAAGTTCCTATATCCTGGCACTTCCTCAACGAAGTAAAAGCTGAGAATGATAGGGTGCCTCTACACCTGCGTTTCCTACCGCCTACATTTCCCTAGAAACCCAACTGAAGAAGTCCTGGGTGTTTTAAGATATATCCTAATATTATATCTCTTCTTCTGGACAAATTTCGCCAATTCGATTCAGCGCCTCTTCATTCGTGATTCGATCTACCCATCTCACTTTCAGCATCCTTCTGTAACACTACATTTCAAAAGCACTTCTATTCTCTTCTGAGCTAGTTATCGTCGTTCATGTTTCACTTTCATACAATGACACTTTCGAGACGAAAGTCTTCAAAAACTCCTTTACCGAGCAAGTGGCCCTGCGGTTAGGGTAGAGCAGCTGTGAGCTTGCATTCGGGAGATAATGGGTTCGAACTCCACTGTCGGCAGCGCTGAATATGGTTTTCCATGGTTTCCGATTTTCACATCAGGCAAATTCTGGGGATGTACCTGAAAACCACGGCCGCTTCCTTCCCACTTCTGGCCTTTTCCTATCACTTCGTCGCCGTAAGACCTATCTGTGTCGGTGCGACGTAAAGCAAACTTTAAATTAAAAAAGGACTCGTTTCTGATTCCTACATTATTGTTCGAAGTGAGCAAATTTTTTTCTTGCTTGTGCTAGTCTCTATTTTATATCCTCCTTGCTTCTGTCATAGTTAGTTATTCTGTTACCCAAGTGACGACATTATTCTACTTCCTTTAAGACTTCATTTCCTAATTAATCTAATATTTCCTGTATCACCTGCACTCCATTACTTTTATTTTGAATTTATTTTCATCTTGTATTCCTTTTCCAGAACTGTATTAATATCACTCAACATTTTTTCCAGATCTTCTGCAGAAACAGATAAAATAGCAATATCATCGGCAAATCTAAAGAGTTTTGATTTCCTCGCCTTAGATTTTGATTCGCTTTCCGAATTCCTTTTTGATTTCCTTTACCGTCTATTTTATATAAACACTGAAAGGGAGGGAGGAGATAAACATGAGGCTTGCCTCACCCCTTTATGGATTGCTACTTCTTTTTCATAGCCGTCGATTCTTACCACTGCAGACTGAATTTTATTCAGATTTCTATACATGTCGTACTTAGTGGGGATATTATTTTGGACCAAGCTGTACATTCAAAATACAGTTAATGATGAGATTTATTTGAGAGCTCTGTTTGGTATTCGTTTCTATTACTATTTACTTTTATGTATATTCTGGTGTATGTACAGTTCGTCATTATGTTGCCTCAGGCTGTTGGCTAAATACACACAATATTCCAGGTACTCATTTAAATACTTGGTTTTCTGTAATTATGCAATTCCCGGATATTAACATAAAGACCTCAAACACTGCACTGATAATGATAGTGGCCAGGTACGTAACTAGGGCGTGGGCTTTACGTTGTGAGTTTCTATGAGGTTTAAAGCCATAGTAATACTGCAGCCAACCGAGCTCGATAGCCGCAGTCGCTTAAGAGCGGCCAATATCCAGTATTCGGGAGATAGTAGGTTCGATCCCCACTGTCGGCAGCCCTGAAAATGGTTTTCCGCGGTTTCCCATTTTCACACCAGGCAAATGCTGGGGCTGTACCTTAATTAAGACCACGGCCGCTTCCTTCCCACTTCTAGCCCTTTCCTGTCCCATCGTCGCCGTAAGACCTATCTGTGTCGGTGCGACGTAAAACAACTAGCAAAAAAAATACTGCAGCCTTTTTCCCATTCCCACTTCACAAACCCGGGTATTTTTTGTTGTCTGTACACGTTTTTTCCCCTCCCATTTCTAATGCCCAATCGCCGTTACTATGTGTGTGTTTTATGTATATATGAAGAGAAGTGAGTTACGACGAACACAAACACCCAGTCCCCGAGACAGACGACATACGCAGTTAAAATCACAAGCTCCCTCCGGAATCGAATATGGGGGCCCTCTAAGTTGAAGACTACTGCACTGACCGTTCAGCCAAAGAGTTGGACTCATTACTGATTTCAATAATCAGTAGGAATAATTTGGACTTTTATGAGTTTGTAAAGTTCCTTTCCTTCATTAACCTGGTCACAGTAGCAAACAATATTTAAATTTGGTGCAATTGATACATGCAGAGTGGCCCATTTTAATCTATCGGAGCAAATATCTCGATAACTACACTTCGGATTAAAAAAATTGGTAATAAAAGTTGTTTGTTTTGGAAGGGGTCATCCAATGACACCAAACTCCACCCCATCCCCACTTATGGGAGTGGAAATTATTTCAAAATGGGAAACTATTTTTTTAATTAAATCTTGGTTTTCCCTACTGAATCGAATGTTTTGATTTTATTATTGATGCAAATGTACTTTTAGATTTGATTAAAAAATTGGTTTCCCATTGAAGATTTTGAATTCATTTCGACTTCCATAAGTGGAGATGGGGTGCGTCGGTGAATAATGGTGCCCCAGGATACCCATTTTGAAAATATCGTTTACTACTATTTTTCTGATATGTGTTTTTCTCGAAATATCCCCATTTTATTGATTTTTTAACAGATTTATTTTTTGTCGATTACAGCGCCATCTGTCAGCCAAAAACACTTTAATCATAGGTCAAATTTGGGTATTTTTTCTGGGGAATCCAAATCTGCAGTAAAAAAAGAATTGGGGTTCCTATTTAAGATTTAAGACCCCCCCCCAGGGGGTGTGGGTAGGGGGTGGACTTTGGTATCATTGGCTGTCTCCTGCCGAAAAAGAAAACTACTTTTATTACCATTTCTTTTGAGCCGATGTGTAGTTTTCGAGATATTTGCTCCGATAGATTAAAATGGCCCACCCTGTATACCCTCTATCCTTGCACTTGCCTCTACTCCAGAGCCAAAGTTTCTTCCACAGACCCTCTGCTTACTACACACCTACCTTCCTGTTCAGTATTTCTTTTCAGCTTGATTTTGTTTGCTACATGTATGTGCTGTACTCGCCCGACTTTCTGTTTGTATTCCTTACGGTGTGCACTTCTATAGTGAGCCCATACGCCAATTTATGGCGCAGCTTATAGCAAATGCGATATTGGAACGCATCACGCCCGCTTGTAAGACGTTTACCACATCTCACGCTTGTGAAATATATCGCGCGTCTGACTGCATGTCTATCGCCTCTCGTCTGCAAAATATGCTTCCTCGTTTTGTTTACCTGCTTCAAGCAAAAATATGATTGATGTCGAAGCTCACAGCTCAGGTACAGGCTGTACCTTAGTAAACAGGGTGAATTTAAAATAAGTTATATATTTCAAACGATTATTGGAAATACTGTTATCTGCATAGAAATAGCAAAGCCATCTCCATATTATGGGCCATGAACGCCCTAGGATGTGTGAATGGTAAATGCCTCCACTGTTCGTAACCTCGCTGTTTGGGTTGCACCAGACGGATTGCAATGAAATGGGAGGATGATTAAACTAATACATCATAATTCAGAAGCGGCCGCTGGGGTGAGGCTAATTTAGCGCCACTTCACCTATTTATAAATACAGTATTTATATATAAATTTTGCTCCACATGATATTTAAACTTCTAACTCCACTGAAAGTATGTTCCAGCTTAGCTTTATTCTTTCTACAATATATTCAGTTGGTACTACTACGGCTGACTGAGAGAATGTACTGTTAGAACTACCTGCTGGCTGAAGCGCCTTCCAAAGCCGCGGTGTATAGCCATCTCCGCTCAGGCCATGAATGCTCTTGGAGGGGTGGAAGGTAAAGGTTTCCATTGTCCGTAACCTCGGCACTTGATGGGGTAGAGTGGTTAGCTATAAGCTCGGCCGCCTTTGCTCACAGGAATTAACCTGGTACTCGTTTCTGGTGTAGGCTGAGTGAACCTCAGGCCCATGTGCACCTCCGGAAGTGGAAAACTCGTTTCTTAAATTTTACGACTTCCTGACGGGGATCCGAACCCACGTTCTTCCGGGCGAACCGAGCATGCCCTCGGCCTGGCAGCCCCTAGACGCGATAGATAGGTGCAGGTTTAGTCTAAAGTTGGTTGCCATGACAACCAACTGGAGTGTATCTTTCTTTTTTCTTTCTTTCTTAATCCGTTTACCCTCCAGGGTTGGCTTTTCCCTCGGACTCAATGAGGGAGCGAGGGATCCCACCTCAAGGGCAGTATCGATGAGGGAGCGAGGGATCCCACCTCAAGGGCAGTATCATTGAGGGAGCGAGGGATCCCACCTCTACCGCCTCAAGTGCAGTGTCCTGGAGCGTGAGGCTTTGGGTCAGGGGATACATCTGGCAAGGAGGAGCAGTACCCCGCCCAGGCGGCTTCACCTGCTATGCTGAACAGGGGCAATGTGGGGGGATGGAAATATCGGAAGGGAGAGACAAGGGAGCGGCCATGGCCTTAAGTTTAGTACCATCCCGGCATCTGCCTGGAGGAGAAGTGGGAAACCACGAAAAACCACTTCGAGGATGGCTGAGGTGCGAATCGTACCCCCTCTAGTCAGTTGACCTCCCGAGGTTGAGTGGATCCCATTCCAGCCCTCGTACCACTTTTCAAATTTCGTGGCAGAGCCGGGAATGGAACCCGGGACTCCGGGGACGTTAGGTATTCTCACTAACCACTACACCACAGAGGCGGACAAGTGGAGTGTATGCTGGCCGAAAGAGAGTTTACGGTCGAAGTGCATCTCGGTTTTCGGCGGTACATTTTAATCCGTTCCTTTTTTTTTTAATTTTTAGAATTGGCTTTATATCGCGTCGACACAGACAGGTCTTATGGCGACGATGGGTTAGGAAAGGGGTAGGAATGGGAAGGTAGTGGTCGTGGACTTAATTAAGGTGCAGCCCCAGCATTTGCCTGGTGTCAAATGGGAAACCACGGTAAACCATCTCCAAGGTTGCCGACAGTGGGGATCGAACCCACTACCTCCCGGATGCAATAAACCGTTCCTTGCTCCCTTTCTGTTGTAAATATCTCATTCATCCGTCAGTACCGGTACCTGATACGTACGCGATTGTCTCTCGACATAACTTTTGTATATAGGGCTGTTGTTCTTTTTTCTTTCTTTTTTCCCTATTTTAATGACAACTATGTATTCATTTTCTGTTTTCATAGCGTGCATACAGAGTTCTGAGTTTTACAAACTTTCGATGTAGCTACCAGCGTTGCGTACAACGTGTTCGCAGGGACTCGGAAGCTTTTGGATACTGGCGACTCTGCCTAATCTCTGAATAGTGCTAAGAGAGCGGTCCATTGCCTGCAGAACGATTTCAACTGTTTAGAAGCGAATCTCACACAGTGGTTCCTTCATCTTAAAAAATAGGTCGAAGTCGCAAGGTCTTAAAGCCCTGAGCACACAGAATGCGGTGTGCGGTTACGGGCAGGACATCTTGAAACCCAAGGCGGACTCCGATCTGGAGATGTCGCACGGATTGCGGCATGGTAGGACGTGCGGGCAGTTTGAAAGGCAAAGTGTTTTCTTTTTTACAACTCGAAAAAACATTGCACTTCTAGCAATCCTATCCAGTTTTAATAATGACGTTATCCGTAATTAATTTAGTAGAACAGTTATGTAGAATGATAATGAAATAAGTAGTTGTGAAATACCGACCAAGTGTCTGCGCTGTTTGACTCACCCTGCTATCAGCTTGCATTCGGGAGATAGTGGGCTTGAATCCCACTGTCGGTAAACCTGAAGATGGTTTTCCATAGTTTCCCATTTTCACACCTGGCAAATGTTGTCGCTGTACCTTAATTTAGGCCATGGTCGCTTCTTTCCCACTCCTAGCCCTTTCCTATCCCATCCCCGCCATAAGGCCTATTTGTGTCGGTGCGACGTAAAATAGATTTGAAGTAGATGTGAAAAACTGCAATAAATTAAGATCTTCATAGCACTTACCGTCTGAATTCAGTGTACGTCCTGTCTCCCTCCACTTTTCTATCTTCTTGTCGGCGTTTTTGTAATCAGCATATTCTCGGTTAAATAAAAATGAGTACTTTTTCACTTCCTCGATCAATCCTTCCATATCCACTTCAAGAAAGAACGCAGTACACTACGCGGGCAGCAGACTTGAAACTCAACTGATCGCTGCCTTTAAAGTCTTGGATGCGATTGTAACCGCAGACCGGTATGTGTTTGAAAGAGACGATGCAGTAATTCGAAACACTGTTTGGCGTCCATCCCGCTGCGGACAAAGTTCGCAGGACGTGGTCGCAGTCCGAATTCTGTGTGGCCAGGTCTTGAATCCGGATAGTATGTGTGCTAGTAGAGTACTTTCCACCCTCATTGATTGAACAAATCAGATGATGACGTTGTAAAATATATCGTTCCTCCAAAGCAGAGTGTTAATATGGAGTACTACTGTTCGTTTATGCAAAACAACCTGCGAACAGCGCTGAGAAGGAAACGACGACACTTCATACATAATCCACCTGTCACTCTGCATGACAATACAATGGTGCATGTAGCAGAAATGGTGTCTGATTTGGGAAGTGCTGTACCATCCTCCGTACTCTCCGGATTTAAGACCCTGCGACTTCGACCTAATCCTTAAGATGAATGAACCACTGCGTGGGATTCACGTCCGAACACTTGAAGACATTCTGCAGGCAATCGAGCGCTCTCTTCATACCTTGGAGCGATTAGGTAGTGTCGACGGTATCCACAGGCGTCTGCGTCCCACGAGAATACGCTGTTTGCAACACTGGTGGATAAATCGAAGGCCTGCAAAACCTATGTCCTATCTGGAAAATAAATTGTTGCCACTACTAAAAAGTCAGTCTATGTACGAGGTGCATTTTAGATATAACACCTCCGATTTTTTCTCAGAACGGGAAATAGGTAGAAACATGCGGTTTATTTTAAAATAAGCGATCACTCTTTGTTAATGCGTGACAGAGGTGGTAGTACTGTACGGCACAAAGAACCCTAGCGGCAGGGGCGAGAGTGAGGACTGATTTTGATACTTTAAAAAAATGGTGGTGTTTTCGTTGGCAGCCGAAGCAAGCTTGAAGGAACCTGAAGCTCCCTTCCCCTTTGTCTGGACCAGCTCTCGGGAAGCCACTGCAGATTTCAGGTACCTCTTGATGAAAGGGGCCAGCTTCTCAGAGTCCACCTTGTAGTTGGAAGAGATGTACTTCTTGATAGCCAGCAGAGAAGATCCTCCTCGTTTCTTTAGGCTCTTGATGGCACCAACCGCCATCTCGGAGGTTTTCGGATGGGAAGGATTGGTGCGACGTTTCTTGGATGCCGAACCCTTGCTCTTCTTGGGCGACGCGACGCCTGGGCCGGAGCCGAGGCGGGTGCGGATGCGTGTAATCTTTCATTTTCTCCATTTGCGTGGTGTGACACGGTTTGAAATTCATCGCCAGTTGAGTGAGACATGTGGTGATGGTGTCGTGGATGTGTCTAGTGTACGTCTGTGGGTGCGACAGTTCAAGGAAAGCAGAACGTCGCGTGACAACAAACCAAGACAATCCCTGCCTCGCACAAGCCGGTCTGACGACGTGATCGACCGAGTGGAGAAAGTTGTTTTTGAGGATCACCGAATGATTGTGGAACAGATTGCCTCCTAAGTTGGCATTTCTGTGGGATCAGCGCACACAGTTCTGGAAATGCGGTAAGTGTCCTCCAGGTGAGTGCCAACGTGACGCAGCAGTTTCTTCGTGAAAACAACTTTGAAGTAATTTCTCATACTCCGTACTCACCGGACTTGGCTCCTAGCGACTTTTGGCTGTTCCCAACGCTTAAAGATACTCTCCGTGGCCGTACATTCACTAGCCGTGCCGCTGTTGTATCACCGATTTTCCAGAGGTCAAACAGACCCCTAAAGAAGCGTTCGCAGCGGCCATGAAGTCATGGCGTTGGCGTGGTGAAATTTTTTACGGCTGCAGGGAGATTACGTCGAGAAGTGGCACAAATTTGATAGCTTTCGCGTGATTGGTTAATAAGAAAAATCGGACGTGTTATAATTTGAATGGACCACGTATTTACGAGTACAACATACGTTAAAATCATTCAGTGAAGATTAAGGAAAATAAATTTTAAATGTAATTAGTATCTTGCTATAAAAGATAATTTAATATTAGTATGACAGTGTGGATGTGAAATAAATCTGCTGTATGATATAGCAAGTAGTGTATTACAGACACCAATGTAGCGTTGCTCTTCGCCTTCATATTGTGTAAAGAGCAGAATCTCTGCTTCCAAAAGAACTTCACCTGTGGTTCAGCCCACGAGCCTCTGCTGATCATAAACAACGCTAGATTACTTACAGTGGTGTTGCGTCACCCGCTAATTTCTATTTCTTTTTGCAATGTTGTCGTCCGTGCTCATTGCCCGCAGCAGTCTCTAACAAAGGCGAGCAGACTGAATATAACCCCAGCTGTGTTCCACTTGCATATATTGAGTACAGCTGTAGTAAGGAGTGTGATGGTCATTGGCCCAGGTAAGTATTTATGAAAGTCAGATTTTGTTCGGAGCAGAAAAAGAAATCAAAAAGAAATTTGGAAGAGGAATCTCAATCCAAGGAGAGGAAATCAAAACCCTAAGATTCACCGGTGTTATTGTTATTTTAAGTGAGAGTGCAGAAGATCTGGAGAAATTACTGAATGGAATGGACGGAGTCTTGGTTAAGGAGTACAGGATGAAAATAAATAAGTCAAAAACAAAAGTAATAGAGTGCAGCCGAACTAAGTCAGGTGATGCAGGAAATATTACATTAGGAAATTAAGTCTTAAAGGAAATAGATGCATATTGTTACTTGGGTGGTAAAATACCTAACAATGGCAGAAGTAAGGAGGGCATAAAATGCAGACTAGCACAAGCAAAGATCTCTTTTATAAAAATAAGTTTGCTCAATTCGAACATTGATATCAGAATTAGAAATACTTTTTGAAGACTTTCGCCTAGAGCGTAGCGTTATATGGAAGTGAAACATGGACGGTAATTAGCTCAGAAAGTAGAAGCTATTGAAATGTGGTGTTACAGAAGAATGGTGAAGGTGAGGTGGACAGATCGAATCACGAATGAAGAGATATTGAATCGAATTGATGAGAAGAGATCGATTTGGCTAAATTTGTCGAGAAGAAGAGAGAATGATAGGACACATCTTAAAACACGCAGGACTTCTTCAGTAGGTTTTTGAGGTTTTAGATGGTAAGAACGGTAGGGATAGACCAAGGTATGAATATGAAAAGCAGAGTAGAACAGAGGTAGGGCGCAGTAGTTACGTAGAAATGAAAGGGTCAACACAGTATAGGGTGACTTGGGTGGCTGCATTAAACCTGTCTACGGACTGATGACTCAAACAGCAACATATTGGTTAGCAGCCTCTACGGCGATGGGATTTAGTGTCATTGACAAAATCTTTTTTAATAAGGTTCTCACCATCCTAACCAACGAGAGCGATGATGAAAATTACGGAAGACAGCGTTGAAATTAATTCCCATTATCCGTCTTAAGTCTGTGCATAAGAAGACTTCAATATGAAAGTCGACCCAACCCTTGTGCCATTTCTATACGGGGTCGAATATGAAGTGAGATACATCTTCCTAGCGAGTTTTACAACCGGATGCCCTTCCTGACGTCAACCTCATCATGAGATGAAATGAATGACGTGATATGACAGTAGGAAGGGAAAGGTTGAAACCCGGTGCCGGCACATAGCCTAGCGGTTCAACCAACAACGTGAATAATAATTTCGTGTGGCTATTTCTAGCCAGGTACAGTCCTTGTAAGGCAGATCGTCCGATGAGGATGGCCGGCACCTGCCATGTGTAGGCAACTGCGTGTTATTGTGGTGGAGGAGAGTTGTGTGTGGTGTGTGAGTTGCAGGGATGTTGGAAACAGCACAAACACCCCGTCCTCGAGCCATTGGAATTAACCAGTGAAGGTTAAAATCCCCGACCCGGCCGGGAATCGAACTGGGGACCCTCTGAACCGAAGGCCAGTACGCTGACCATTCGGCCAACGAGTCGGACAACCAACAAGGTCAGGTCATTTTAAGGAGGTATATCACTAGACCCAAAATTTTTAGGGAATAATAGGTTAGAATGCCGATTTACTGGAGTGGGTAACGATATAGTCTATCCTGCACAATGGTTATGCTCCGAGTTTTGCATAAATATTAGGGATACGCACATGAATACCCCTAGCATTTTTGTTCTCTCGCTACATAACGGAAGAACGGGCTGATGGGCCGTACCCCTAATATTTATGCAAATCTCATACCACAACTGTTGTGCAGGGGAGACTATACTTGCGATCTGCTTCAGTATGTTTGCATTCTGGCCTATTACGGCCTAAAAGTCCAGGCTTTTCACCCATACATCGATCTTTACCTCCTGTATATTCTCGTTATATTTATATTTTGGGAATACTGATACGTGTTGTTTAAAGGGGCCTAACATGCAGGTCGTGGACCCAATTTTGATAATAATTAAAATTAATTCTGATGCGAGAGACGTAGGCCTACATTACCGTGCGCTCATTTTTTTTTTTTTTTTTTTTTTTTTTTTGGCTGACTACACAAAGAAGATACCATGATTCTACTTTACCAGCGATTAGTACCATTATGAGGGGTTGGTGACTTAGAATTTGGACCCCTTTAGACAACAAGCATCATCGATGTAGAATTTTGCTTTGAAAGCAGTCCCTTATGCTGTTCATATCATTGTTTCAACTTGTTTTATGCGGTTCGGATCCACTGATTGTTTTAAGTTCATAATCATTTTTCATCGTCGTCTGTTTGAATTCTGGTCCACGGATGAATGTTGGAATTTTAATTGTCATTACATTTCGTCTCGTTTCGTCCCGTACCATTAGAGGAATGACCTAGATGTTACACCCCTTTAAACAACAAGCATCATTATCATCATCATCATCATCATCATCAGGACATACATACATACATACATACACATCTTCATTATACTGCAAACTCTTGCGCCTTGCAGCTTTCAGTCTGCAAGCCTATATGAACCTACTAATCACATAACACCGGGACTTACGGCTCGGTTGCTCTGGGGTGCCATGAGGAATCTAGTGCTCGCATGCTAATCCGGACACTGCTCGCGCACGATACTACGAGTACGTGATAGTCAAGCTGAACTTTTGAACTCGGCTGTAACTGATGCAATTGTACTGACGATAATGAAGATTTATCATTTAAACAACCAATTTTGCTGTATTTACATTCTAATTTGAAGCACCCCTTGACTCAAATATGTATTAATGTTAGGAAACTAATACATATGCAGGTTATGTTAGCTGGGTGGCCTATAAAAACGGCAGGCCTGTTAAAAAGGTCCTAGGGAGAACACTTGATTTATACTTGGAAATCCCTTGTTCGGCACATGGTGTGGGTAGTCGCGTCCTAGTTCGTGAACCATCCACAAGGATTGAGTTTGCATAGTTAAGTAGCTGTAATCCCTTTAAAACAATCATCATCATCATCATCATCATCATCATCGCCACCGCCATTGTCATCAACTATTGATTGGCCTGTATGTTGTCCTGACTGTGGAGATATCAGTTGCTATGGATTGTGAGTGAGCATCTCAGATATATCCCGAGTCGTGGACCTCCTTGTGCTCAGCTGGCTAAGACCATCCAATACGGCGGAGAAAGTAAAACAATTCTCGTTAGGACTTTGTGAAAGTAATGCGAGCGCTCTGCTTCATTGAGTGGCTTTATCCGGAAGTTAGTTGGAATATGACTGAGAATCTATACTGCTAACATTCCAAAATACACTACCAGTGTTTCTCTGACGTTATTTGAAGATCTGGCTGAATTATATATTATATTAATTTAGTACCAATCACTTTAAGTTTTGAACTGATCTGCGCTTCACGTAGTCTCTGCTGCATGAGAGAAAACAGAAATCTCCCATTTCTCTGGACAGTATTTTAATTACATTTCCATTGCAAAGAGAGGGGAGATTAAATGAATTACTTCGTGGAGAAGCCATATCTTGCTAGGTAAAGCTTCCAAAACGCAATAACATTAAGCTAGGATTATCTGAAGCCAAATAAGACCTTTGATTGTTTTCGTATGGATGAATAATGCGTTACAAGTCCCATTCAATAGTCATTCGTTCGTAATAAAATGTACGCACTGGAAGTTTTCTGATTGACAAGAATTTAAGGAAAGATTGACAAAATCAGTTAATTCTATAAACTTAAGGCAAAAATAAATAAAACTCAAAACACAATCTTTAAAAAAAGGGTGGATCAGGACAGAAGTTACAAGATTGGAAAGGTAGCGTCCGTGGCCTTAATTAAGGTACAGCCCCAGCATTTGCCTGGTGTGAAAATGGGAAAACACGGAAAACATCTTCAGGGCTGCCGACATTAGGACTCGAACCCACTATATCCCGGATGCAAGCTCACAGCTGCGCGACCCTAACCGCATGGCCAACTCGCCCGGTAGAAGAAGGTCTGATCGGTTTATTACGTCCTTTAAACATCTTGTACTCTGATGGTAAAGGTTACAAATTGTGTAGCGGATCCTTTCGGTGATACCATCAAGAAAATTCATTACTTATACCGTTTAGTTTGTTTGGAAGACAGGCTTCTTTAAAGTGTTTACTGGTACAGGTGGTATTATTTGCAGTGTTACGGGCATCACCGTCGCCACCATCGCCATTGTCATCAACGATTGAATAACATGTATGTTGTCCTAACTGTGGAGATACCAGTCGCTAAGCATTGTGAGTGAGCATCTCGGATATATCCCGAGTCGTGGACATGACAGTTCTCACGCACCTGCTGACTTACTGATTGAGTTGGCTGTGCGGTTAGGGTTGCGTAGCTGTGACCTTGCATTCAGGAGATAGTGAGTTTGAATCCCACAGTCGGCAGCCCTGAATATGATTTTCTGTGGTTTACCATTTTCACACCAGGCAAATACTGGAGTTGTACCTTAATTAAGGCCACGGCCGCTACCTTTCCAATCTTGTAACTTCTGTCCTGATCCCTTTTTTTTAAAAGATCGTGTTCAGCTTATTTCACTCTTGGAATTCTACCCCCGTGAAATGTGAAGATTTTCTCTGCCAATTTTTCTGGTCTCAATCTTATGTTTGATCCATAGAAACCCGATCTCCCTTTCATCATGGTCGAAGTTGTTATTATTATTATAAATATTATTATTATTATTATTATTATTATTATTATTATTATTATTATTGCCGGATTTTTACCAGAGGCTAAAGTTTCGTAGTCTGTTGATCCTGGTGGGTGTGTTCATTAAATTCTTCAAGTCCCTTTACAGCCTCAGCTCAGTTTTATTTCTTTCTTTCTCTCATCCTTCCTTTAGTTCCCTTTATCTTCTTCTCCCTTTGTCTCCTCCTTAATTTCCTTGTTCGTAATCCAAATCCCAGTTGCGTGCGGCTCGGTTTACGGCCTAAGTTTTTGTAAGCAGCGACAGGGGAGATTTTTAGAGCTGGAGAGATCAGTGCAGGATGAAGAGGCCCCCAAGGGCTTTTAAATGCCCAGAGGGGACGGGGTATGTGTTGTACCGAGAAAGGAAATTCGGTGGTGGCTTTTTGTGCTCCCAGCACCACCCCCGCAAGGCGAGGAACCCCTCAAGTTGACGGCTGTGGCAGTACAGCTAGCCTGTTATCGATTGTCGATGCACTTCATGCCCTCTTCACATTTGCTTGAACTGAAAATAGTTTCTCTGTCTTTCTCTTCCTGTTCACCTGTGGAGATTTGACCTACTTATTCAAAGAGGAAAGCAAATCTCTAAACGTAGATCAACGGACTGAGGATACGTTCTCTATTATTCTCTAAAACGTTAGTGAATTTCCATTGGAATATTTATTTATTAATTTATATATCTATTTATTTATTTATAGCAACGTAAATTACAAGTTAATAAAGGAATTTAAAAAACCTATTGTGACGGTGGTGGCTGAGGTTGCGAGGACGGGCGGAGGGTGACTGCCGGTGGAGCGGTGACAACGTGGGCGGCGCCAGCGGTGAGTTAAACAATAGTTCCGGCGGATTGTTGGCCCAGCTCTTTCGAAGATGCTGGAAGTTGGTTAACAATGAATAGACTCCCGCAATGATAAAAATCCAATATAATGGGCAAATGGTCAGTGCTATCACTAATTGAAGTTCAACATGTGTACTTAAAAGTCACTTTTCTATAAAATAAAATTAAAAATATCACATGAATTTTTTATGCAATTCTTATTGCTCTCCAGAAAATTCCGTCTTTTATGTGTTAAAACAAGCGCTTCAGAGCACCCGTTCGCCGGCTGAGCTCTGTTCTGCTGGGTATTTGACCGGTTGTTGTTAAGTTCTGCTAATTCAGACTGGTCACCAGAGTGTGCGAAAATTGCTCCTTAAAAATTAAGCGTCAAGGAAGGGTACAAATCGAAATTAGAAAAATCACTAGTTAACGGCCCGTCAAGGACAGTACTTATATACTTATAGTTAGTGCATTATAAAATACAGAAATAATATTTAATACGCATATGCGGTAGAAGCTGAATACTGTGTTTTCATATATGATTTTATAATAATAATAATAATAATAATAATAATAATAATAATAATAATGTGCTTTCAAGATAAAATAATGTTTATAACCCGCATACCATACTTCCTCTATCATAGCAGATTCATATTCATATCTACATTCTGTTACAGAGTAAGCCGTATTCAAGAAGAAATGCAGTTTTAGAGTTCCTGACATCAACTGAAAGCGAATTCCAAAGTTATGGCCCAGTCATTATGGGACCATCATGGCAGCAAATACTCAAACCCTCTTACATGGATAGATAGTTTTAGATGGAAGTCAAATTTAGAACTGCTCGAAATAATAATAATAATAAAAATAATAATAATAATAATAATAATAATAATAATAATCATTAAATTTAGAACTATTTTGTAAACCGAGAGGTTATTCCGTGCAAACCGACTCCCGCTGATCCTACCCTTGAGGCGTACAGAAGGCTCCCGCTTCATTTAGGAGACGGGTATGGTGCGTATTAGCAGTAGGCCTAACGTAAATTGTTAGTGAAGGAATGTAGTAGAGAACCGCTCAGAAGTTTATTCAAGTTTATTCAACAACACATACTAAAAGAAAAATTGTAGTTCTTTCTGTGAATCGATAATTGATTATTGGCCACTGGCTTCTGAGGTTGTGGGTTCAAGTTTGGTTGAGGCTGTTGGATTGAAGACATATGAGGAGTGTGTGTTCAAAGGGCGCAATTTCCACCCTCAGAAAGTTGTGGAGAAACGCAAGGAAACTTATAATAAAATGCACATGGGACGTATCCATGATCGGGTATAAGGAATTACATATTTCTGACCTGGATTGCGCATGGCATTCTATAGTATTCAACTATTTCAGTGCATGTGGTCTACAAAAAAAAAATAAAGTGGAAACAGCACCTTTTGAACAGACACTCCTCATATGATAGACAAAGGAGTGCTCGAACACAATACAAGATCTGGCTCCTCTCTTGCCATACCTGTAAACCGCACTGCTGTGTACAACCGCTCCTTAATAATCTCTATGTCTAGGTCATGGAATTCGCTACCTGTAAACATTAGAGACAATCCTTCTCATCGCAAGTTTAAAGTGGCTTGCCGCGAGGATTTGCTGGGTAGATCCCGCTGACTTGCTCGATAATAATTGTTGAGTGAATGAAGGAATGAATGAGATGAATGAATGGATTACTGTAGTTACATCATTTAAGTGTACGTTATTTTGTGTATTTTAAAATTAAGGATTCTTTTATTATTATTATTATTATTATTATTATTATTATTATTATTATTATTATTATTATTATTATTATTGCTGTTGCTATTGCTATTAATATTATTTGTTTTATTTGTATTCGAAATTATAAGTTATGTAAATGTATACTCATGTAGTAGTTAAGTGTAAGACAGGGCCTTGAGCCCCAACTTCGCCACCAATGAAGGCATTATCTGTCTGTCTGTCTGTCTGTCTGTCTGTCTGTCTGTCTGTCTGTCTGTCTGTCTGTCTGTCTGTCTGTCTGTCTGTCTGTCTGTCTGTCTGTCTGTCTGTCTGTCTGTCTGTCTGTCTGTCTGTCTGTCTGTGTTGAGGGTCTGACATTCGCCGTTAAGATATCAGGAGATAGACTGTGTTCTACAAAAAGTGATTTCTGGAAACTTTTAAGCATCGAATGAGCAGTCATCAATATAATGACGATTGTTCAGACAAATTTGGACATTTACTTCAGGTATCCATTTCAGGCATATTTAATCGCGTTCCTGAATCTTGCTACAATTTACTATATGTCGCACAGACACAGATCTGTCTTGTAGCGACGATGGGATAGGAAATGGCTAGGAATGGGAAGGAAGCGACTGTAGTCTTAATTAAGGTACAGCCTGGTGAAAAAATGGGAAATCCGACGGAAAACCATCACCAGGGCTGCCGAATGCAAGCTGTTAGGTACGTGACCCAAACCGCGTAGGCACTTGATTGGTTCCTGAATCCTGACGTCGTACTGGTCGTCAACAAAGGCCTGATGCTTCAAAACGTGATCTTTGTTCCAGAAGTTAATTTCGTGTGAAAGCAGAAGAGCGTTGGTTATAAATATGACCAAGCTTTTACACGGACGAAGGTGAATCCAACCGGTTTTTTTAAATTTTTGAAATAAAAAAACAATTTGCTTTACGTCGCACCGATACAGATAAGTTTTACGCTACGTTGGAATAGGAACGGGCTAGGAGTGGGAAGGAAGCTCCCGTGGCCTCAAGTAAGGTACAGATCGAGCATTTGCTTGGTTTGAAAATGGAAGACCACGGAGAGCCATATTCAGGGCTGCCGACAGTGGGGTTCGAACCTATTATCTCCCGAATGCAAGCTCACAGCTGCACGACCCTAACCGCACGTCGAACTCGCTCGGTCATCCAGCCTATATTAGTAATAAAATTAATACTGCAATGAGCTTGCATCCGGGAGATAGTAGGTTCGAATCCCACTATCGGCAGCCCTGAAGATAGTTTTCCGTGGTTTCCCATTTTCACACCAGGCAAATGCTGGGGCTGTACCTTAATTAAGGCCACGGCCGCTTCCTTCCAACTCCTAGGCCTTTCCTATCCCATCGTCGCCATAAGACCTATCTGTGTCGATGCGACGTAAAGCCCCTTGCAAGAAGAAGGATACTGCAATTCAACGCTTCTCACCTCCCGCATCCCGTTGCTCATAACTTTCAGATTGTTAACGGATCAAAAGTTGGTTTGACATTACTCACGCACTTGCTGACGTTCCGATTGAGTTGGCTGTGCGGTTAGGGTCGCGTAGCTATGAGCTTGCATTCTGGAGATGGTGGGTTCGAATCCCACAGTCGGCAACCCGAAGATAGTTTTCCGTGGTTTACCATTTTCACACCAGGCAAATACTGCGGCTGTACCTTAATTAATGCCACGGCCGCTACCTTCCCAATCGTATCCCCTTCGCCATTCTACCGTCGTTGAAAAGTTTCGGTGTGTTAGAGCGACGTTAGTCCACCAACTTCTAACGTACTGGTTCTGAATTCCGTTGCATGTTGACCATTACAAGTTGTATTGTTGAAATAATAGAAAGGCATTGCTAACTTTTAAATAGGTAGATAACGTCCGTGTTCGCGCGGAAATTAGGGTTGCAGGACTTCTCGTAAACTTAACAAGTTCATTTACAGTGTACAGCATTAAAATGATAAAATTATGCGATTGGCTGTAAGTGGATGAATTGCTTGTTCCTTTCCAGCTGCACTCCTTGACCTGACAGACGAGAATTGATCCTCAATAAACATGGTCAATAGTCCGCCGCTGAGGTTAATCTAGGGAGCATTTGGCAGAATCAACTTCAATTCAAATTACAATAATGCTTTCTACGAACACATTCCAGTATTTAAAACATTTAAGCTCCTAAGTCTTTAGGCTTTTTGAACCGTGAAATTACCAGCGTTTCGCCCCAGTGTAGCAGTGGGCTCATCAGTTGGAATGCTACACCTTTCCAAGACGCTGGCCCTTTCTTGACATTCCAGTATTGTGTAGACTAATCTGAGGAATTGAGGGGGTAAATTGAGAATAATACCATTCCTTATCCCCCTACGAAATTAAAACATGATTGCTATGATATACAGGGTGTATCAGAAATATACAGACAAAAACAATTCAGGGATGCTCTTTGTGTATGCGTGTATGTTGTAAATGGCGGAAATGTAAAGTGTTGAATGTGAGGAAAGGAACGTTAAGGACGACACAAATACCCAGTCCCCAGGCCAGGGATATTAATAATTTACAATTAGAAACCCCTGACCCAGCCGGGAATCGAACCCGGGGCCAGACAGAGAAAATGAGGTTACTTTGTTACTTCCGGACGCGTGATTCAAATTGACGAACTCGCCGCATTTGCTATGCCAGAACACAAGCCGCTGCTGTGTTTCAGGGAATAAAAGGGGAGGGAGGGGAAGTGGGGTGCATGATGGAGACAGAGATAATGCTCCCCGCGTATGCACATGTTTCCTCGTTCGACCTCTCATTTCTTACAGGCAATATCCACAGCACGCTTATTGCACAGCCGTAACTGCACACACAGTGCAAGAACACAGTCAATTAAGACACACTTGTCAGTCAAGGAATGCACCAGATCATTTCTCTCTCACCGGGCGAGTTGGCCGTGCGCGTAGAGGCGAGCGGCTGTGAGCTTGCATCCGGGAGATAGTAGGTTCGAATCCCACTATCGGCAGCCCTGAAAATGGTTTTCCGTGGCTTCCCATTTTCACACCAGGCAAATGCTGTGGCTGTACCTTAATTAAGGCCACGGCCGCTTCCTTCCAACTCCTAGGCCTTTCCTATCCCATCGTCGCCATAAGACCTATCTGTGTCGGCGCGAAGTAAAGCCCCTAGCAAAAAAAAAAAAAAAAAAAAAAAAAAAGATCATTTCTCCTCTCGTCGGTTACGGAGCGCAAACATATCTACGAAGTGTCACTGTAATATTTGTCCCAAATGGAACATAATAATTGCTTTTACACAAATAAAGTCTAAAATCTGCGGTATATTAAGAAATAGTTAACTTGCAGAGAATAATATTCTTAGCCATATTTGAGTAATGTGTAGAAAGACAAACAACTGACTGGCTTTCGGCGCGCGCACCGACGAATTTCATTGGTTGCGAAAGACAAAGAGTTGCATGAAAGATACTTCTGTCTCCATTTTCAAACTAATATTGAAAATTTAAGCGATGTCTAGTTAAACATCGGCTGAACATTGTTCATGCAATGGAAAATCGTGCTCGATTTAGATGTTGTTTAGGTAGACGTTGCCTAAGGCTTAAAAGTAGTCATCGTTTCTGCAATCGGCCCATTTTCTTCACCAATGCGATTGTACCATTGTTCTTAACATAACACGAAGAGCATCCCTGATTTGTTTATTTTTATCAATATAGTTCTGATACACCCTGTACAGTTGAGTCTCGATTATCCTTCACTGATCGTGGTGGTAGACCTGCTTCTTATCTTTGGGACTGTCTGTAATGCGTTAGTTTCATTTCTGTGGCTGAAGAAAGAATGTACTGAGATGACTTCCTGCTCTAGGCAGAGTTGAATTTGAATACTGCGTGAATGTGAGGAATATCAGGACCTTATTAGGCCAGCTGTTACGCTGAGCTTTAATTAATTTCGTCGGTTAAACGCGAAATGTGCCAAAAATACTACTTAATTAATCGGCTGTGATTTCAGTTCATTTTTCCCTATTATTACGTCCAAGAAAACTGATTGTTCGTAAGACATCCATTGATACATTTTTTATTTCCAGGACCCAGTCTCGAATGTTGTTGGTTTGACCTCTGCCTCTGCATATATTTAATCTCAGTGGCAGTAGGCATAAAGGTTATGGTCCTGGTAGGTGAATGACTCTCAAGATAGCAGGGCGATAAAACGTTACGTTCGTGCTTCATCAGTCAGCACATTTTCATGTTGCGTGGGAAGATAGTGTTTTTATTATTCTGAGAAGAGCGCAGTATAAAAGTTAGGTCATTTCGTGAAATCGGGGAGTGCTTCCAGACAGGTCGAAGGCTCTCGTCTTGTAGGTACAGTCGCAGCTGGAAGGGATGTCAAGCGAGATGTAACTGATCACAGTACTTTCAAAGAGATTGTTACATGATCAAGAGGTTAGGATCCAACCATAAGGGGGCCGGAGAAAATTAATTTGCTTGTGGCTTAATAGTATTATGACATCTGAATTATAATTAATTTTTTAATGGCTGTTGTCATGTTGTGATTCTCATCCACACTGAAATTGCTGTACTCGTAGTCACGTTAAAAAAGTTAATTTTGTCATTGACTTCTCATCAGTTTCATTCCTATGTGGGTCAGATCTTACAATCTTCTTTGTTCGCGGTCAGTCTGATAATGTTTTTACCTCGCACGGCAGGTAATTTTTATTTCTTGCCTCAGTAATTTTGTTTCAGTTCTACCACGTTTGTTGGACCATCTCAACTAGAGTCCTCCTCATTTTTCTGATCCACTGGTATTTGTTTGATCTGCTGTCATTTGTCTGATCTACTGTCCTACAGGTCTCTCTTATTCTCCCGTGTCTTCTATCCATTGTAGTTTGTCTGATCTACTCTCATTTTTCTGATAAACTGACCTAAAAATCTCTCTCTCTCTCTCTCTCTCTCTCTCTCTCTCTCTCTCTCTCTCATTTCTTTGAACCGCTGTCATTTGTTTCGTGTACTGTCATTTATCTCGTCTACTATCATATATCTGATCTCCTGTCCTACAGGTTTCTTTTTCATTTCTTTGATTTACCGTCAATTTTTAGTTTTCCCTCGCATGTTCCTCTCCCTTATTTGTTTGATCTACTGTTATTTGTCAGATCTACTATCCTAAAGATCTTTTTTCTCATTTATTTGAACTTCTGTCTCTTTTTTTACATCTACTGTCATTTGTTTGACTCATTATAATTTGTTTCTTCTATTGTCGTTTGTCTAATCTCGTTTAGCCACTGTCATTTGACGTTTGTCTGATCCATTATGCTACAGTCTTCAGCGTCATTTACTTGATCTGATTGATCTGTTGTCATCCAGTTCTCTACTCCAATTAACTTAACTCAAAGACGCACTCTTGATAGTCGTTGCCGTTCTGTTCCGCAGACAGTGGGTTCGATTCCGCCTGATTCGTTGGCATTTAAAGGTGTTTCAGTGCTACCACTCCGTTCGTTAGCTTCCAGTACGTTAGAGAAATTATGTGCGACAAAATTCTGACAAACTGTTAGCTTCTAAAATCTGTAGTGGTTGAAGGGATATTATTATTATTATTATTATTATTATTATTATTATTATTATTATTATTATTATTATTATTATTATTATTATTATTATTATTATTATTATTATTATTATTATTATCTAAACATTCTATGAATAGTTATTCGTTTAATCAGTACTTATCTAGCTTCTGTAATTATAATTAATGTTCCTCGGTCTGAAGATAATTATTTAACAGTCGAAACGTGTTAATCATCCTTTCTTAATATTAAGAGTAGTGAATAATTTCCCTTCAGGTACTTATCAGTTTTGTCTCATATATTTCCTTTCCTTTACTGTCTTCACAGTTATGTAAACTACGTCCTTTATTATATCTTGATTCTCTCTTTTTGTAACAATTGTTTTTAAAAGCAAAACAATTTAGCCCGTGCCACAAACATCTCAGAGATAATATTGACCGCCAGGGTGACTCCTTTCTAGGCAGACGGCCTGCTGATATTGGAGTGAGTCGTGGTCAGCGTGATGCCTTCTTCACCGATATTGCATGTCTATCTTGACCGGTTTCGAGTATTTTTAAAAACCAGCCATCACTATGGCACTTCCAGCTGCTTGATGCAGTTGACCCAGCAAGGCGACGGCTGCCCAGGGTAAAGATGACTTTCGTGACCTTTCGTTGGCTTCCAGCACATTAGAGATATTATGTTCTACAAAATTCTTACACCCTGTTATCTTCTGAAATATGTAGCGGTTGAAGGGATATTATTATTATTATTATTATTATTATTATTATTATTATTATTATTATTATTATTATTATTATTATTATTATTAATATGCACAAATGAAATTGGAGGAAGAATCGCCATGGCCAAAGTCTCGTACAAAAAGAAGAGGATTCTGTTGATCAGCAAGTTGAGCTTGGAACTAAGGAAGAAACTGGTGAAGTGCTACATCTGGAGCATTGCACTGTACGGAGTAGAGAGGTGGACGATGAGAAAGAGTGAGAAAGTTTTGAAATGTGGTGTTGGAGCATAATAGAGAAGATGAAGTGGACAGATCGGCGAGGTACTGAGAAGAGCAGAAGAGAAAAAACTATTATGAATACAATTCTTCAGAGGAAGGCCAATCGGCAATTGCACATATACTTAGACACAAGGGGCTCATACACGACGTCATCGAAGGGAAGATCAAAAGAACTGCACTACGAAGAAGAAGAGGAAGAAGAGGAAGAAAAAGAAATAAACACCTGGATGACATGAAAGATGGGAGGAGATACAGCAGACTGAAGGAAGAAGCTGAAAACAGGGTACATTGGCGTGAGAAATACTCCGTACGAAGACGCGGAACTGCCACTAGGCTGAATATTCTATTATTATTATTATTATTATTATTATTATTATTATTATTATTATTATTATTATTATTATTATTATTGGGGCTTGATTAGCTCAGTGGCTTAGCTGTTGGCTTCCCACTCAGGAGGCCAAGGTTCGAATCCAGGCTGATTCTGGATCGAGTTTTTGATCTACGTGCCATCAGGAGGGGCATTCGGGCGTTCGCAGGCCCAAGTGACTGCTGCCTAACCAGAGGGTCTGGAGGTATTGGAGTGTCGCGTGGTGTGTGAGCCATTTTCTCAAAAGATTTACTTGGCGTTATTGACCGAACTGCTTTACTTGACTCTATTGACCGGGGACGAGTTACTAAGTCAGCCGTAGATCACATTCATCTCATTGAAGGCGTTGACTTGCCAAGATTACTGACGCCTAAATAGATGACGTGCAAATATCGGAGTGGCACGTGGTCAGCTTGACAATCAGTGACCATTGATCTCTATTTAGGGCAGTTGCCCAGGTGGCAGGTTTCCTATCAGTTGTTTACCCAGTCTTTCCTTAAATACACATAATTTGGATATTTATCTAACACCTCCCTTGGTAAATTATTCCAATGCCTAACTCGTCTTCCTATAAACGAATACAATCGAACCTCGATATCTCGCATCTCCTCGGTAGCTAAATTTTATTTCGAGTTATCGAAATTTCGAGATATAAAGAATACTTTTTTTTTGATATTTGCTTTACGTCGCACCGACACAGATATGTCTTATGGCGACGATGGGACAGGAAAGGGCTAGGAGTGGGAAGGAAGCAGCCGTGGCCTTAATTAAGGTACAGCCCCAACATTTGCCTGGTGTGAAAATGGGAAACCACGGGAAACCACGGAAAACCATCTTCAGGGCTGCCGATAGTGGGGTTCGAACCCACTATCTCCCGAATGCTGGATACTGGCCGCACTTAAGCGACTGCAGCTATCGAGCTCGGTCATTTATTTGTTTATTCAAAATATTGGCCATCGGCTTCTGCACACTTCGCCCATCTTTCAGGTAAGTTATGAAGCTAGAAAAACGGCTTGTCTTTTGCGGCAAACCATCCTCGAGCCATTTTACTGTACTACGTTTAAACAAGCCTACGTGAGTTAAGTAGTAACTTACCACTTACTACTGTACTAAACACTGTCCACGTGTAAACCAGCCATTAGAGTGTAAGACGTTTCGTGACGTATTTGAGAATCGCCCTGGTGACGAAGAGAAGGAGATAGGGAGAGAGAATATACAAAACAAATAACTCTTGCCAAGGGTGACTTTTAATAGGAAGTAGAGGGTGGGAGCACATTCGCTGTGTTAGATGAATTAAGACGGAGATTCATGCTTTGTTGCATTTGGAATTGGCGCTCTGCGAAGCAGAAACTTTGATCTCTTCGAGAGGAAACGTAAAAGGCTTTGAAAGTTGAGTACAGAGAGTAAGTGCTCAAGAGAAATTGTGAACAATGAATTCATAAGGAAAGTGATACAGTAAACTGAGCAAAGCAAATTGGAAGGAGGCTGATTCAGAGTGGAGGAGAATGCAGGGATTTCGATTATAGTACAGAGCTGCTCTTTGAAATGTCTGTGCGGATATGGTGCGCCCCAAAAGCAAGGTATGTGAGGCAGTATTGTGTATTTTCACAATTACGACCGAATAAGATAGAAAATAATAACGTTAGTATTCGTAGTCGGTGAAACGAAATTATGGTTCCCTTCTGGGAACTTAATTTTGATATAAAAGCCAAAGACATGCATTTACACAGGTGGAGGTATATACTTCCCCTAGTACACCGTTACTTCGTTGTCCTATAAGCAGGCTCACAAAGAATCCAACAAGGTCACTCTACCACTGATCCACAAAGGGAACGGGTGCAGAATGGGTCTTGACCCACAAGTGGCCACGGCTGGTCCGTGGTCCGACAGCTCTGCACTCCGATCGGCTAACCGAGCAGAATAGGGGTGACCACGGCTCTACCGTGGCTCTACGCCTCTTTATTCGGGAGACGGAGAGGTACTGGTTCCCATCGTCGGCTGTCCTGAGAGTGGTTTTCCGTGGGTTTTCCATTATCCTGCTCGGCCGCCAACCTCTCTCCTTCTCCGATACGAATCTCCTGGCCTGAGAGACAGCTTTACCGTCTAGGTGGACCGCCCGCCGCCTTCAGGTGAGGAAAGAACACAATTAGTAGTGGTAGTAATCTGCCATTATCATTGCCCAGATTCTTCAAACCCATAATATACAATTTATTCTTCTCAAAGTTAATTATCGCTTTCCTTGTCTGATTTTCACAGCCCGGTATATTTGTTTTGATGTCTTTTAAAGAATAATGATAATCTACTTCATTTCTGTCTTTTCTTCCCTTTTAATCAAACTAGTTAGGTGTTAATGGCCAAGAAGGTTTTTACGTACATTAAATTGCAGTAGGGCCTATTCTTTTTTTTTTTTTTTTTCACAAGGTGCTTTATGTCGCACCGACACAGACAGGTTTTATGGCGATGATGGTACAAGAAAGGGTGAGGAGTGGGAAGGAAGCGGCCGTGGCCTTACTTAAGGCACAGCCCCAGCATTTGCCTGGTGTGAAAATGGGAAATCACGGAAAACCACACTCAGGGCTGCCGACAGTGAGGTTTGAACCCACTATCTCCCGAAAACTGGATACATTAAATTCCAGTATTTCTTCAATTATGTACGCTGGTACACTATTTCTTCTACTGCACATCACTCATCTTTTTATTTAGTTATCTCTCAATATCTAGAGCGTCCGTGGCTCACGCGGAAGCGCGCTGGACTCTCACAGCCGGGCTCCGTGGATTAAATTCCGATCACTCTATGTGAGATATGTGCTGGACAGAGCGGAGGAAGGATAGGATTTTCTAGGGTACTCCGGTTTTCCCTCTCATCTTTCATTCCAGACACACTCTCCAGTATCATTTCACTTCATCTCTCAGTCCTTAATCACTGCCCTAGAGGAGTGCGACAGGCTTCGGCAGCCGGCTCTCTTCCTATCCTCGCCGCTAGATGGGGCTTCATTCATTCCATCCCTGATCCGGTAGAATGACTGGAAACAGGCTGTGGATTTTCATTATTTCTCACTATTTATAATAATTACTTTTCAGTATAAACAGTATTACCCATGTTATCATATATTCCATTCAGCACTATATATGGCAGTTAACCACAGTTCGAGACCCGGTTCCACATTTCTCTCCGATTCTCTGTAAAGAGATGGATAGCGCAGAAGAATCGTAAGGCCTCAGCTACCGAGAAAAGACGTTTCAATTTGACTGCAATTAGGCTGCCTGCGCATCAGTTGTGACGTTCTGTTTTACCCTACTCAACTGTAACTGTACAAGAGGCAGAGTAAACCGCATCTCTGTTGGGAGAACAGTGAGTTTTTTAATACAGTAATTTTGTCGGGTGAACACCAAATGTATCACCAGAAGATCATTTACATGCCGACATCATTCGACACGGAATTTCAAATGGACTTCTTCCCACTCTTCAAATTAGCGGCTACCTCTGACGGGATCCACAGGCCGACACTCTACCACTGATCCATAGAGAGAGCTACGAGTCTCAACGGTGCAGTGGCTACCAAGGTTTGGCAATCGCACTAACGAGCCTGCGGACGCACTGGGGCGAAATGCTGGTAATTTCACGATTGAAAAAGCATAAACACGTTAAACAGAAAACAACTGTCGGGTGCCTGGAAGATGAACTTCCATCTCGATGTAAAGTAAAAAATGAGATTAAAATAGTCACAACTTTTCTCAAGTCTAGTCCAGCCGATTCGGGAATCTTTACCTCTTTTATACTTGTAAACATGTTTCTAAGGAAGGGATAAACAGATCAAAAGAAACATCTCATCTGCACTTTACACACCAAGTTATATGGCCGTGCAGTTGGAGCCATGTACCTGTGAGCTTACATTCGGTAGATGGTGGGCTCGTATACCACTTCCGGCAGCCTGAAGATGGTTTTCTATGGCTTTCCATTATTACACCTGGCAAATGCTGTTAATTAAAGGCACGGTCACTACCCTCCGAATAGCTGCCCTTTCCCATCCTTGCGTCGTCCGCCTCCGTAGCGTAACGGCTAGTGTTATTAGTTGCCGTCCTCGGGGGTCCGGGTTCGATTCCAGGTACTGCCAGAAATTTAAGAATGGCAGGAGGGCTGGTATGTGGTTGAAATGGTACATGCAGCTCACCTCCAACGGGATGAGGACACGAGTTTTTACCTTGCGTCGCCGAAAACCTTCGATGTATTTGTGCGACGTTAAACCACAAGCAAAAATAAAAAGATAAAAATCCACGAAAACCGGACCATCACGAGCGGAAAGTTATCGAACCATCTGGCGTGACACCAGGTATCGTTTGATGCAGTCCACCTTGGGCAACTGCAAGTAGGTGAAGTGCATGGTGTGCAAAATGCAACTCTACAGTGTAGAGAGAATTTAGGCCTGACATGGTGGTTTCATCTGTCCGGATACGTTGTCGGCAGATCACTCGTGTCTAGAGCAGTGACAAGCCTCACGAGCGGAAGAGGCGTGCCGTAGTCGGCAACGTATTATTGGCTGATTATCTTCCACGGCACCATCAACACAGAACGGTACTGCAGTGAAATTCTGAAATCATTCGCGGCTCAGCTCTCTGGACGTATGATCCAAGAGGGCTGGTTCCAACAAGACCGTGGGTAGCCGCACCATTCTGAAAGTGTTCTGCAATATGCAGCGTCGTTTACAGAACTGTCTGCAGGCCACAAGAGAGCATTTCCAACTTATACTGTAGAGAAAACTACACAGCCGTAAGTACCACTTTAAGTATCAAATGTCACATTCCTGCAGGAGAGTTACTGTTTCATCCGGGAGATAGTAGGTTCGAATCCTACTATCGGCAGCCCTGAAAATGGTCTTCCGTGGTTTCCCATTTTCACACCAGGCAAATGCTGGGGCTGTACCTTAATTAAGGCCACCGCCGCTTCCTTCTAACTCTTAGACGTTTCCTATCCCATCGTCGCCATAAGACCTATCTGTGTCGGTGCGACGTAAAGCCGCTAGCAAAAAAAAAAAATTGTTACTGTTTGGACACCCTGTACAATAGAAGGAGTGCAAGAAGTCCAAAATCATTTATTTATTAAGTCATTGAACACACAATGTTAATTTTGCACTTTTCGTAATATTCATCCAATATTCATCCATTCTTAATAAAAGAAAGTATGATTTGTTCAAACTGATGATGTTCTTTCAGGAACGAAACGTGACATACTGTTGTTAATGAAATGTTTTCTTTTTCGGCTCTTTCATAGTATCTTTCGTTTCTTCGTCAGACTGGAAAGCTTAAAGGTTATCTACAGTATATATTAAAAGAATTCAATAAAATCAGCTTTGGCAAATCCGTCCGTCCGTTCTATAGGACTGATTTGCTTCATTTTATTTTTAATCTCTCCTGAATAACCTGCCGGTGAATCATGAGACATTGATAGGACTCATAAGCTGAGTCAACTTTGAGAAATCATAAAATCAAATCATTGAATGATCACTTCAATAATTCCAGGCGAAGGCTTACCCTAACCCGCATTCTGTAATTAGCAGGATGTTAAGCGACTAACACCTTCTTTAATATTTCGATGTACGTGAGTTTCATCCTTACTAATGTCATTGCATGCAGCCATGTTTGATTACTACCTCCCAAGTCAGAACGTATACACTTTCTCTGATCACGGAAGAATACTATTCTGTGCTAGATACTCTTTGATTCTCTAACCTTTCTCAGCTTCCAAATATACTCAAGAGATGGAAGAGCGTTACTAATATCTTACGTGCTGCCAAGAGAAAAAGTCTACGTACAGGCAGACCCAATCATGACATACGTCCTAGATATTATCTGGGAACACTTATCGAAGAAAGAGTGAACGTCCTGTATCTTAAAAAAAGTTTTCTGCCTAGAATTATGACGTCAGAATGGATGAATTCTAACTACGAACTGCGGTATACCGTAACGCTTCTTGTTAAATGTTCATAAAACCATAGAAAAGGGCAGGCAAAACAATATGACTACGGCAGGCTTAAACCAAACCCCATGGCACTACAGCCCATGAAGGGCCTTGGCCTACCAAGCGACCGCTGCTCAGCCCGAAGGCCTGCACATTACGAGGTGTCGTGTGGTCAGCACGACGAATCCTCTCGGCCGTTACTCTTGGCTTTCTAGACCGGGGCCGCTATCTCACCGTCAGATAGCTCCTCAATTCTAATCACGTAGGCTGAGTGGACCTCGAACCAGCCCTCAGGTCCGGGAATCGAACCCGGGGCCTCCGGGTATGAGGCAGGCACGCTACCCCTACACCATGGGGCCGGCCTACGACAGGCATATCAATACGAAATATCTGACTTATTTACAATGAATGATGCGGAGCAGCACGAGGCCTCTAGTGTATGGTTTAGGAAGGTACATGCAGCTCACCTCCACTGGGGGTGTGCCTAAAAAAAGCAGCACTAGCTCGAGATGAGGACACGAATTTACTTTACTGAAAATTATTTACAATAATCAGTTTCTTACGTTAGGATAACGTGTATCGGCCTAGTGCTTACTCCTCCGTCCTTCGGGTGGCCTCAGGATAGCTCTTTATATTGATAGCATAATTACTTCCCATTGCATCTGATTTTGAAGATTTATAACGTTAAGGCTCAGAATCTGATTATAACCAAGCCAGGTATGATGTTCCTTCTCTACATTTCGTTCTTTCGTCTCCAACATGCCAGGTATATTTTTGAACTGCTCCTCATCCCCCGGCCTCCCACGCCTGCAGCCCTACATCGATAGTGACCCCCGGCCACCCATTCATCTCCATCCTTCATGCGGACCATCCCCTGTGACCGGCCAGTCCGTGCAAAAACTGAATTATCGTTTTCCCATCAGCATGTTCTTCTTTAGCCTGCTGTGTCCTAGCGGGCGGCCGAGGTAAGTAAGACCGCGTAATGAGCTCCTACAGGGCGGAGCTTGGAGAAAGTGAAACTCGAGGAAAGAAGAGAGATTTATTCCAGCACTATTGTTTGGGTCTCTGAAATAGATCCCTTTAGTACTTGTTGTAGCTGCTCCTTACTAAAGTAAAGACCAATAATTATTATTATTATCTAAAATGAACGATCTGAAAGTGTTGTGTCATGTGACAGTGGTTTAGCCAGTACGGTTCTTTTTTCTACCTGTCAAGTTGCAGGGTATGCGTTTTTTTTTCTCCCGTGCCCTACTTTGTCCGATTTGCAGAATCGTTGGAACAGATGCCAGCATATCCAGCTTCTCCCTGCACGGGGGAACCGAAGGGGCTCATAATGCTAGTAATTACTCTAGTACTTACACTGCTATAATACCAACAATTATCAAATATGTTTCTACTCCTTGAAGTAGGGTTAAGGGATGTATGTTCGTGAAACATGTAAGTTCGAGATAAATCTTTGAATTAAGTGTCATGTGTCGGCTAGAGCGCGATGAAGACCAAGAAAAGTAGCTACAGCTATCTGTTGAGAAGTCAGCCAACTACTAGTAAAGTTGCAATAGGAAAGTTCATAATACTTATTCAATATTTTATCACGAACTTACAATATCACGAGCATCCGTCCTTCTACCCTACATGAGAGTGATATCGTACATTGTTCTAAACACCCGAAATCAATCAACAGTAACATTACAGGTGGTGGTGATTATTGTTTTAAGAGGAAGTACAAAGGGCACTAGGAAAGTTTTGCAATGTGTGTGAACGCTTTAGACTTTTTCAAAATAATTCCCACCACATTCAATACACTTCTCCATACGTCGAAACAAGTCACTGAACCAACTCTGCCACTTTACTTCGGTTACATTTTCACACTCTTGATCCCATGCTACCAGTAGCTCCTCGTCGGATGCAAAACGCCGCCCTTTCAGCTTCATTTTCACTTCTGAGAAGAGTGCGAAGTCACATGGAGCAAGATCAGGACTGGATGGAGGGTGATCAAGCACGGTCAACCGTGATCTGGCAAGAAAATCCATTGTTACATTAGCACGATGTACTGGAGCATTGTCGTGATGCAAGAGTCAAGTGTTGAGCCGTGACCTTGGACGGAGCTGCTTGAAAGCCTGGATGACTTGAGGCAGACAAATCTCGCTGTACCAATTCGCAGTAACTGTCCTTTGTGTTTCTAGCACAACCCGAGTCAGAATGCCCCGTTTAGTGAAGAATACTGCAGTCATACTTTTCTTCACTGACCTTGACTTTTGCACAGTCACAGGAGTACCCTCATCTTCAAACAGCCACACCTTGTTCTGGGATTTTGTAGGGACATCATAATAATAAAGCCAAGTTTCGTCACCTGTAACGATGCTATTGACGTTACGCGAAGTCCCATTTTCAAACTGTTTTAGCATTTCTCGGCACCATTTCACTCGATGTGCCCTTTGTTCTTCTGAAACCTTTCTAACATGGAGATGGTCGAGTAGAATTGAATGAATAGCTGGTGTAGGGATGTGGAGGGTCTCTTCTACCTGCCGATATGCCAACCGCCTCTCTTGCTGCAACATTTTCCTCACAGCTTCAATGTTTTCCTCAGTCACTGATTCAGACGGTCGCCCAGAACGAGTTTCGTCCTCAACCCCAAAATTTCCCCCCCTGGAACTCTTCGTACGAGCGGAAAGTTGTTGTCCGATGTGGACAGTCTTTCCCCGGCACAGGAGTCGTTTCCTCCAGGCACTGGTCAACAGTTAATCCACGAGCAAAACTGTAGCGGATAATTGCGCGATATTCACCGTTAGATCTTAACTTGCTTTCAATCACACAGCTTGGTAACAACTGGTGTGAAGGTCGTGCCTTGCTGTCTTCTAGACCGGTTTTTACTCCTTTTTTCATCCCTCACCATAACATGGGTGTACAGCCAACCGTTTTTGCGTATTGCAAAACTTTCCTAGTGCCCTTTGTACAACTGGATAACCATCCTCTAGAGAGAGGAAAAAAAGGAAGAATTCCGACGTCGAACAATGAAGGTATCGATAAAATAAGCGGAAGGGCCATGGAAGGCGTGGAAATGAGACATCTTAGGCCTCGCAAATATGATATTGTTGGGGTCAGAAAAGAACAAGAGTTCACCAGAGGAAGTCAAGATAGGAAAGATAAAAGCGAAGGGACTGGTAATAGTTATTTACGTAACAGATACGGAAAGTGACCTTTTACTCTACAAGTGAGATTTTTACTGGAATTTTGAAACGAGTAACAAACTTATCACTTAATTGGCTGTTGCGTATAATATTTTATTTCATACCACGGTGAATATACCTGTTTTAAATTAAATGGGTTCAATTATAAATAATTCTGATTCATCGCGACGTACATCGTCCATGTTTGATCCATGCATTGACGTTTTCTTTGTTGTTGTTGTCGTTCGTGTCTTGGTATGAAACATATAAGAGACTAGATGCTACCCGCGGCTTCACTCGGGAGGATTTCTTAATTTGATACAATTAATCGTTTCTCGGTACTGCACTAAGACATTATCTGAAAATCCCTAAAGTATAAAAACTCACCGAAAAATTGCGCTTCATTTACCCCAGAACCTCTTTGTAAACCACGTTTGTGGTATTGCCTTTTGGAGCTAGGATGACTTGGCTATTGGCAGAGCTAAATCTGGAACTTGCGACTGGAACTCTGCATGTGCACGTGTGAGAAACAGTCCTCTATGAAGTCGGAAACAAACAAATATGTGTTTCTTTATTTTTAAATAAGATTCCAAAATACAAATATTCACGTTTGTAACATCTTAGTTTATGAGATATAAGTTTCCTCATAAAAAGAATTCAACTACTTCTTCAGTTATTTTCACTCTCCACCTTAAGCCGATTTTCCGAAACTAAAAATGCGTCTTTCTTTATTTTTAAAGGAGATTACCAGTTTTCACGTCTGTAACATATTAAGTTTACGAGATATACTCATTTTAAAAATTCATCCACTTTTTCAATTCTTTTCACTCCTTTAATTGGATTTTTCGAAAACAAAAAATAGGTGTTTATTTTCAAAAGAAATTCCAAGTACCAAGTTTACGCCTGTAACATCTTCAGTTTTGGAGATATATATGTGAATTTTCCGAAAACAAATAAAGTGCGTGTTTCTTTATTTGTAAGGGAGATTCCAGTTACCAATGTTTACGCCTGTACCATATAAAGTTTATGAGATACACTAATTTTAAAATCATCCCCTTTTTCGCTTCTTTTCATGCCCCTTAATTGGATTTTCCGAAAACAAAAACATACGTATTTCATTATTTTTAAGTAAATGCCATGTACCAATTTTTACGTCTGTAAAATCTTCAGTTTTTGAAATATAATCATCCTTATAAAAAGGATTGAATCCCCTTTTCACTTATTTTTACCCCCCACCCGTAAGTGAATTTTCCGAAAACAAATACTACGTGCTTCTTTATTTTCAAAGGAGACTTCAAATACCAATGTTCGCGTCTTTAAACTGTTCAGTTTTTGATATACAGATATACTCATTTTAAAAGCACAGAAACCTTTTCACCCCTCCCGCTCCCATAGCGACGGAATCCCCAAAAATACTTCCTTAGTGAACATCTACACTGTAATGTAAAAGTATCCTCAAAAATTAATTTCTTTATGTCCAGTAGTTTTAGTTCTGCGATGATGAATCAGTCAGTCAGTCAGTCAGTCAGTCAGTCAGTCAGTCAGTCAGCCAAAACATGTTATATATATGTAGACGTGCAAATGGGTTTATTATGTTTTAATAAAGAGAAAAGGGTCATTTAGCCTTTTTGAGGCACTTAGCAGTGTACACCAATCGTCTTGTCCCTAGTTCCTAAGTAGACAGGTTGGCAGCCTTGTGCACCACGCGATCACGTCGTGCGCGAGAAAAAACAAACGACAATCATACACCGCTTAGATGTTTGCGATGCTATTGGTGACCCAGTTTACTAATGCTGCGCGGTGTAAATCAAACTTTGCCTCCGAGTAAGAGGCAGAATTCTTCCTGCACTCTGTATGATACTTTATATGCGTGCTTCGGTGTGGCATCTATACGTTTCCTTTAGGTTCGTGAAGTGTGTGTTTTCATCCTGGTGGAGACCGCACTACCATAAAGATGAACTGCTGTGGTTTATGCTGCTCCTAGACGAAGCGCAATCTAACGTAACGGTTATGCTCTGAAGAAAGTTTATACATAACACTGCAATACTGTGCTAGTGCCAGCTACACACTGTTGGTTCCTCAGAAGGATATTTATATCTTCTTCTAAGTAGAACTGCTTGCTTTACGCTGTTTTGTCTCTCCAACACATGGTGAAATAATAAAACAGAGAAGAAGGAAGTGGTGATACTTAGAACCGCTATAAGAAGAGAAGAAAGAGTTTCACTTAAAAGCTGCTTCTGGTGTGAGAACAGGCACATCCTAAGCCACGCCGGAACGGCTCCACTGTTATCGCCGCTCTAACTTAAGACTGACTCTATTTCTCTTTGTGGCAATCTTTCACAGTTAATATCCGCAAGAGACACGTTTCAACACTTGGTGCAGATCTTAAAGTAGTTTAGAAGGAAGTGAAGAAATACAACAAATATATGGGATGTCTGATGCAGGGTGGTACGCGTTTCACTGTGGTACGCTGCAAGAAATGTGATCTGATTTCAAAAGCGCACTGAATCTGTTACTAACTTTAGCTGAAAATGTTAATGACATTTTATCAGAATTATAATGCTGTGCTGTGTCATTTAAATATACAGGGTTATTCACCTAAGTTGTTACACGGAAATAACGTCTAAACCGTTAAAGATGTCTGTATTCTGTTTTCATATTCATAAATGATACCCAGGAGCTTGTAAAACAATGGGTGATTAATAACCTAGGATATTGATACCAACTCCACAGTTTAATGGAACGGCACGAATACTTACAGCTTGCCTAAAAGTACAACCGGGTACAAGTTCAAATATGTAACTATTTTCAAAATCGTACAGTAACATTTTGAGATATCAATGAAAACCGCATTTGGGTTTTTGCATGCCCCATCAGACAGCGTGTAGTCAGCCAAGGACGCATAGGCATGTAAGCTGGTTCCTGGCATTGATTCGAGCCACAGAGCAGATACCAGGTACGTACTGTAAACTATCGTACACTAAGGCTGATGACACACGGAGCGGTTTTCGCCGAGTCGGCAGCCGAGTCGGCGCATGTTTCTATTGTATCAGATGGGATGAAACAGACAGAGCGGTGCTCGTCGACAGGCGGCAGATTTGCCGACTCGGCCTGTCGTGTAGCTGGCGGTGCAGCGAGCGTTTTGAAGACTTTGTGCGCGCTCTAGCGCCATAGATTTAATACATTCAGCTGAATCACGGCCGACTTGATGCTTCGCTCTAGTCGGGCGTGGCTGAATTTACGCGGCGATTGCATCATTGGTAGGTATTCTTGTATTAGATATCATGAAGTGTCTTTGAAATTCAATAATATACACGTAAAGGGACATATAGAGTAAGTAGACTTTTGGAATAAGAATAAGAATAATCCTTTATTTTTCGGTAATTTTAGCTAGCTTCCTCACCTAACGTCACGCTCACTAATGTGTTTTGTCCACTGCCTGCTCGATACGCACCCGATGACTGCTTATAAGCAGTCATTTTAGATGCAGTTCGAGCAGGCAGTGGTTTCGTCACAGTCGGCAAAAACCGCTCTGTGTATCAATCACAGGCGGCGGCCGACGCGGCTGCCGACTCGGCAAAAACCGCTCCGTGTGTCATCAGCCTTAATGTGATGTACCGTAACATACCTTGGGTATGCAACGTTATTGTGTGACTGGCGAACACACAACCGGGAAGGGAGATTAAAGTTTCCTTGTTTTGTTTTGAAACCCATGTGTAACAGGTTGCGCTCAGTTAGGCGTCTTTCCCCACGTATGCGAATGGGAAGGATTTGGAAAGGACGTCGACCGTGGTCTATCTCAAAGGTACCAATTCGGTATTTGCCTGGTGTTGAACATGGGACACCATGAAAATCACTTTCAGGTCGGCGAGGAAGGACTCGAACTCGATGCGCGCTACTACATTATTCATTTGCTTTTTTAGAAGATCTTCAGGTGTTCTTGTTTTGTTTATTTCTCAAGTCATAGTTATTATTTTATTTCTTTTAAAAACATCAGCCCTCCTTGTCCTGTCATGAGTTCGTCTGTCATACATACTTTGCAAACCCATCACATGTATACGATATGCTTACATACCTGGTATCCATTCTGTGGCTGGAATCATGCCCAGGAAACTGCTTGCGCGTCAATATGTCCTTGCCCGACTTCACGCTGCCTGATGAGGCATGCAAAACCGCGCGTACTTTTCTTATTGATATCTCAAAAAGTAAATGTCCGATTTTGAAAATACATATTTCAGCTTGTGTACAGTTGAACGTTTAGGCCAGCTGTATGGATTTGTGTCATTCCATTTAAAAATATGGAGTTACTATCAATATCTCGGATATTAATCATCCCATGCGAATACGAAGCACATTATTTTGCAAGCCCTTGGGTATCATTTACGAATATGAAAACAGAATACCGATATATTTAATGGCTTAGACGTTATTTCCGTGTAACATCTTAGGGGAATAACCCTTTATAACACTTTACTAAGTCCTCTGGAAGTATTTTTAGGGTATTCTTTATATTTTCCTATTTAAATCGTCTTCTTATTTTGATTCCCTTTCAGCCTTGTCTTCTTCTACCTCGAATTAACATAGAGATAGAAATATCCAGCAGTAACTGCTCAATTTTTTATTCGAATTGTTATCTTCACATTCCCGCAAATACTAATGTATTTTGTACAAGAAATATAGCTGCGACGAGACTCTAACTCACGTCGTCGAGGTTTGGAGACCATTCGACCACTGCACCAGTTGACCGCGGTGTAACTCCCCCAAAGTGTATATGCGGTGCATTGAAATCGGAATTCATCAATTTTATAAATTATTGGGTTGCGGACCTGATATGTTTAAGTAAAATTTCTTCGGCTTTTAGTGTTCTGTCACCTCCACTTGGTCCGAAGCGGATCCTGTGTCATGGCATTTAACCTCATGTTTTTCGAGAACGAAAGCGTTATTGACCTAAACACGTATATACTAGTTACTGTTGAGTGTCCTCCAACAGATACATTGAAGCTCGTTGAAATCGGTTGGACGCAGTATCTGGCTTCTCCTTGTTAGATATGGGGTTCAGCCGAAAATCTGTGTACCGAAGTGTCATGTAACGAAATGTATGACGCCATGTTTCCTAGCAACAGTACCTTGAGAGCTGCACAGGCCGTGGCTCTGTATGGCATGGCCATCCATCAATATTTCACATCACAGCCTGCATGGTTACTAGGTAGTATCGCGTCACACATTGTATTGACAGACATAGTTATGATCATTTAGTTTTCACAAAGGGAAATTTAATAACTTTTTCCTGCTATATCTTTCCTACGGAAAATCTTAATTTGCCTCTTTATAGCATACCTAATTTTTGTATTGCGATAAGGACTTCAAATTTCCTGCTTTCTTAAACTTAAATCTGTTCATTTTAAACACAGCATTTAAATATTCCTTAATTTGAGAATGATATGTACTACAATGATTCATCTGGGCCTCCGTCCCGTCCCTTCCTTCACCAGCCTCGTCAAAGATTGAAACTAAAAACATATTTCTTTGAAGTTATAAAATGTATCTACTTCATCCAGATTTTATCACAGATTATTATTTAAAATTCTTCAGTCCTGGAATTGGAAATAAATTGCTTGGGAGGCATCTAGGCAGTATCTTTGAATTTCCTTTCCGACCGCCCAAGATTCACCCCACCAAGTGCAATCAAATTACTGGTAGAGTTGACGTGCGTGGGTTAGCGTCAGCAGTGTTCTGGGAGTATAAGAAGACCGGGATGTGATTATCTGCGAAGGGAATGACATTTGGTGTCGTCAGCATCGCGGTCAACGCTGTCTGCACCGCGGTACAGTATCACTCGCCCCTGTCGTCTAACTCTCAAATGCGTGCCGGAGCAACTTTCGAGGAGGGTGTGTTGAGGGACAGAAACAAAGGAAGGTAGCTAGCTGCTCAGGTATTATGCGATGGAAATTATTAACGCGCACATAATCCATTGTTGTTATAAAAACAACGTTGCGAAGAAATAGGTCTCAATTCCTATTGTTACGGAGTTTTGTGGATTTGCAGAGGAGAAAGAAGGTGCTGGCTGGAATAGGTCTCAACTACCGAAGCACGAAAGATGAATTAAAATTTTAACAAGGTTATATTTTCAAAACTTAAAAATGGTAGCATAGAATGTTGACAGCAAATAACAAGAAGTTACATCAGGTACACAATTTACTGGGCTACGGCCCGAATTCATTAACTCTTGAGCTCTCAGCTCACAATCACCAAAGCTACAGGGCAGAAAACCCCTAAGTACAAGGAGCACTTGCTCCTAATTACAATGTTAAAGAAAAGAGCAGAACCGCTCTCAATATTACAAGCCTATCAAAGGCTACAACAACCTTCACTTAATACTGCCCTCAAGGCACACCAAAAAAACAGGGGTATTTGATACCCAACCTACAGGGCCTTTACATGAGGAAAACAACATGTCGGGTTAATTAAATGTCCCAGAAAACCAAATAGACTGGAGGCGCAGCTTAAACTCCTACACGAAATTGCCTAAAACCTAGGTGGCACTCGGCCAGTTATACAGGGGCTAATCCCATACTAGCGAAGTGACACGTATGAGAAAATTTTACCACATTAAAGAAGGGAAGAACGGTTATGAAAACGTAGTCACCTCCTTTTTTCAAAAATGAAGGGGAGTTCGAGAGGGAGAAGCACTCTCTATCCCCGCTTTACAGATTGTACTTTATAGATAGACAGAAAAGGATTTACATTTTAAAAGGTCGGTTACATATTAAAGGTTTCGAACCTTGTAGATGAACTGCTGCCCGAAGAAAGAGGCGCTTCCCGCCCCCTGCTACATAATCACACACTAAGCAAGATGTCGATGGAGTGGCCCCGAGACCAGAAAATCAGCAGTTTATATACCCTCGTGGAACATTCGAGACCTTTCATGAATGATAACACCCGCCCACAAGCTTTTATTGGTCGGCTAAAGATTACATGTCAAAACTGAAGAAGAAAACTAGGATTGGTGGAAAATTAATTTAGAAAATTCATGATTGGTTACATTCAAAACGGGCGGAAAGAACTGATTTATATTGCCAACCCACAAACCACAGAACAAAATTTAGTAAAAATAAAACTTAGGAATACAATATTTCTTCAAGAAGGTTCATTCCATTGCACCAGAGTGCGTAATCATAGTTTTTTCTCTGTAGAGACATCTAGAAGAGAATGTCCACACTTCTTGATACGGAATACACAAACACAAATCGAAATAGACACGGTTCAGAACACTTCAAAATTACCAAATTTACAGTAGTGACAGCTTTTAAGAAATAGTAGAATTAGTTCAGTTTTTCAAGGTTCCAAACTCTCCTGTAGAGGAGTTTAAATTAGCGCAATATTTGAATGAGCGGCGTGGAGGTGTACCGCCCGGTACACCTATTAAAAGCAGTTCTTGAGAATTCGACAAGAAATTATTGAAATTATTGAAGGAGGAAGTAAAATTGGGAAACCTTCCTCTTATTAACACTAATCAGAAGGAAATTGACAGAGGTCCAACACCTCGAAAAATGAAGGTATCGTCAAAAGAAAGGCAAGGGCCATGAAGGGCATCGAAATGTAACAACATCTAGGCCTTGGAAACCTAATACCTTCGGAGTCGCAAAAGAACATGAGTTGACCAAGGAAGATCGGATAGGAAAGATGAAGTTTAGGAACTTATCACAGCACGTGATAGCAATGCCAGACTCAGCTAGGGGAACCGTGGTCGCCAATCCACACTTCTTAGTTGGGAACCCCTGGAACCCTTTTTAGACACCGCTTACGACAAGCAAGGGATACCGTACATGTTATTCTACCGTCCCTAATCACAGGAGGGGTTTACTTTTTGGTGATATTATATCTGATATGTTTTTCATTTATTGAGTAGTTTTGGGATTTACAGAGTGGTTAGGCAGTAAATATATAATATTAATAAGCCGAACTTATCGGGGCCGGCACTTGATGTGGATTTGACCCAATTTTACGGCCGGATCCCCATCCTGACACCACCCTATGTGTGGGGAATGTATTCACTAATGCGTATTCTGCGGTGAATTGTAGTGGGGTGTGTTGAATCATGACCAGTTAGCTTCTTCTGTTCTTGTATCATTAGCTTTGGGAGTTTAGAACATTTTATTTTCCCAGCGTTAGGTCATTTTAATGGCACTTTCTTCTGTTCAGTAGAGTTACTTCAGAAACTTGGAGATCACTAATATAAATTCTTTTATCAGGAGGCACTTGTAGTTTCTTCTTCTTAGTGGTCCGAGGTTTCGCAAACTCATTTCGTTTGTCTAAAGTTGTTCAAGAAAGGCTTCTCCAGCCATGGTCATATTCATATGTTTGTCCTGATTAGGCAATCAAGATATCCTCTTTTGCAGCAGGAACTCTTCCTGCTTTCTTGCAGCCTACTTTTAGGTTACTTGCCAAATTTAGTTCGAATTCTTCTAAGATGGCTCGCAAGAGCAACGGGAACTGATCCTTTGGAAGCGCACCCATTCGTTTGCCTCCGTCAGCCTGTTTACACCTTGTGAGCTCATCTCTCCACTTAATTTTCAGCGGCTTAAAGTAAGCAACGTCGAGTGGTTGTGTAAGGTGCGACGAATTGGGTGGAAGACACGCAAAATGCACATCATTTTCTTCACCTATCTGTACAACATTGAGGCTCACAACGAATATGTTCACCGGCTCGCTAGAGCAGCAACGCATGTGAGTCAACGCCTAGAGTCAACGGTGCCAATTCGAGACGATGTGTCACGTATCAAGCAGCGTTCCGGAACGCAAATTGAAGAAGAATGGAATTTTACAAGAAGGCAACTGGGGAAACAATACGCTGTAGTACAACTATACCCTCCTCACCCCGCCCCCCCCCCCTCACACTTGGTTTTCCAAACGGGAATGCTTTTCGCCGGTATCACGTCACTTGTCTTATTCGCATGAGGTTCAATCACGGCAGTTTTGCAAACCATCTCTACCGGAGAAGAGTCCTAAACTTGCCTTACTGTTCATGTGACTGCCAAGTAATCGCTGACCACAATCACATTTTCTTCTCGTGCCAACTTTATAATATGCAGCGGAAAAAAATAATAACAACTTTACTTACAATCAACTTCCAACTACCACTCAATATCTAGTGTATTTTGTCATCCCAGCAACCACAGATAGAGGTGTATAAGGCAATCGCCATATTCTTAAAAGACATTGATTTAAGACTATAAAGTTGACTTGGTACAACATCGGAAAAAATAATTCAACATACTACAGTTGCAGTGTTTAAATTTCTTCTTCTTCTTCTTCTTCTTCTTCTTCTTCTCTCCCTCTGTGTGTGTTTCTTTTCTGTAAGGACTCAGAACTATGAAAACTACGAAATCCAAGTACAATATTATGGAAGATACATTTGTGTACAATCGAACGATTTCTCGATCCTCCATTATTCGAATTTTCAGTATGTGTCCTATTCTTCACGTGTATTTATTTCGTTATTACTCGAAATTCGGTTATACGAATTTCTCGATTTCTCGAAGCAAACGTTTCCTTCCTTGAAACAAAAAATACTATGTAACTCAAATTTTGTACAACACTGACTGTGCAATACAGCATTTGTACTTTGTGAGGAACAGTTAACAAGTTAAGAAAGGGTTACAGTGATGCTGGGAGCTAATATGACGGGAACCGAAAAGCTAACTTCTAGTGACCGGAAAATCGGCGAAGCCTCGTTGTATTTAGGGTGTGAATTCCTGACCGGTCACGTACGAAAGCAACCCCGGAATTCGTGGATGACAAGCTCCATTTGAATCTCGGGTGCGTGTTTCGAACCTACATGGAGAGTCGGTCGAATATAAATGGCAGTGTTTCTCACAGCACTAAATGTTGTTGAAAAGTATGTGCAAGAAAAGAAGGTTAACAGTAAAAAGCAGGTTTGTGCAAGAAAAGAAGGTTAACAGTAAAAAGCAGGTTTGTGCAAGAAAAGAAGGTTAACAGTAAAAAGCAGGTTTGTGCAAGAAAAGAAGGTTAACAGTAAAAAGCAGGTTTGTGCAAGAAAAGAAGGTTAACAGTAAAAAGCAGGTTTGTGCAAGAAAAGAAGGTTAACAGTAAAAAGCAGGTTTGTGCAAGAAAAGAAGGTTAACAGTAAAAAGCAGGTTTGTGCAAGAAAAGAAGGTTAACAGTAAAAAGCAGGTTTGTGCAAGAAAAGAAGGTTAACAGTAAAAAGCAGGTTTGTGCAAGAAAAGAAGGTTAACAGTAAAAAGCAGGTTTGTGCAAGAAAAGAAGGTTAACAGTAAAAAGCAGGTTTTTTGCAAGAAAAGAAGGTTAACAGTAAAAAGCAGGTTTGTGCAAGAAAAGAAGGTTAACAGTAAAAAGCAGGTTTGTGCAAGAAAAGAAGGTTAACAGTAAAAAGCAGAAGAGACCAACGAATTTTTTCCAAAGGTGTTGATGGAGGTATGTTTCTTGTTTCACTACTGTACGTACTGTATTCTATTTTCTAAAAAGTTACTGTAATAAAGGTCATAATTAAAGCGATGCCGTAAAGTACGAGTTTGTTAGTATATTTTTAAATACTGTAAAAAATACTGTATTTAGTGAAAATGAAAACCTACAACCTGTTTTCCAGTCATTGACCGGGTCAGGGATGGAATGAATGAAGCAGATATAGGCTATTAGTACGATTGGGTCGCCACTCCCAAAGACTGGTAGATGCTATGAAATGAGAATGGAGAGTGTTGCTGGAATGAAAGATGACAGGGAAAACCGGAGTACCCGGAGAAAAACCTGTCCCGCCTCCGCTTTGTCCAGCACAAATCTCACATGGAGTGACCGGGATTTGAACCACGGTATCCAGCGGTGAGAGGCCGACGCGCTGCCGTCTGAGCCACGGAGGCTTCACTGTATTTAGTATAAGCCCGTAATACATATGATTCAATTATGCGCTATATATGCTCAAAACGGTATTCTCTACCTGTAGAAATTTCGTGATATCGAGGTTCCACTAAATTTTGAACATATCACTGTGTTTTTGCTTGTAATATTTATAAAATATAGGTACTTTATCTTAAAACACATTTTGTGGATGTACACAGTTACATGGGGCAGGTACATATACTAAAATGTTCTTCAATATACATTTTTAATACTTTGTCTTTATGCCTTATCGTCATATATAAAGCCAACGGCCGTAGCCGTGTTAAAACACCGGATCCAGTGAGATCTCCGAAGTTAAGCAACATTGGGCGTGGTCAAGATTTGGATGGGTTACCACGCGCTGTTGGTGGGGGGGGGGGGTAAGGGAGTGAAGGAGCGGAGTATAACTGGCTACCCTACCGTACATAAACTCCGGCTCAGGCACACCTCTGCGGAGGTTTGGACCTGCCTTCGGACATATAATCATATTTGGAATTGATTTTTATAATGAAGTAATAAATATGTGGATCTTCCTATCTTGTTGAACAGTGTTGCCAACCCATAAATCTTGTCTCCGTTAAATGTTAGTTGAAAATCCGCTAAATTCCGCTAAATTTCGAACTGAAGCAAAATAGCATATACCAGCTGTTTTAATAAAAGAGATAAATTCAACACTCACCAGTTGCAGAACTGGAGTTCATCATCTCCTCCCCACACTATATGCTCTGAAGCAGATGTGCTGATGTTTCATATGAAGCCACGTGGTACTATTCTTTTTCAAAGAATATGCTGGCAGTTCATAGCAGCAAAGACCATACGGAAATTGTCAAATCTATTTCGAAAATATTTTCACTTTCTCTACTGTTTTAATTGTTTTTTGATAAGTAAGTGCGGAAGGAAATAATGTCAAATAGTTTCGCATTTACATTGCACTGCCAATAGACGCACCGTCCGTATTTGACATCACTGTGAAGCTCAACCAACTCGTCTTTTAAAGTTTAATTATTTAACTATTCGTTACGAAATATCTCACTAGGTTTTAACAACCTAATGTCAAAAGAAACACGTTATCGAACACGACACAACCCGGCTCATCAAGAGTACAGTAATGATTGTAACAAATACTGTACTGACTGAGGCAGGGGGACAGAGATGGTCTAGAAAACGAGTGGTAGTATGCAGCATAAATTCAACAGAACAGGAATAAGTAGACTATTATACCGTGCTAAGTTCTATTTTTTGCTCTCCTGGTGATGTAAGTTGATATTGTTACCGCTGAAAATCGCCAACAGAAGTTTGAAAATCCGTCAAAAAATCCGCTGTCCGCTAAATGGAAAATTTATCCGCTGTTCCATTTAATAATCCGCCAAATTTGGCGGAAAATCCGCTGAGTTGGCAACACTGTTGTTGTATGCATTAGTATTGGTATGCAAGTTAGTCTTGACCGTGTATTACATTCTTTTCTTGGTCAGTCAGTGAGCTGTACGTGATGTTTAAATCTGTGTGCTCGAGCAATATGCGGCATGCTATTTCTGAGAGAAAGGATGGGTTAAAACTGAGAGCATGTCGTGCAGTAATAAAGAAGCGATGATAAATCTGCCCGCTGAAAAGAGTAATTCTCCCATAGCAGCAGCACGAGCGTGACGTACAATATGAGAGCTGCGTTGAGTGGAGTGTAACCAGGTGGAGGAGAGCTCCGGCTTGTAAAGCAGCCACTCACTTACCTTGCGCTACGAAAACTTAATCGAACTTTATAAAAGATGGCAAAGGGAACCAAAATTTGACTCAGAGGCAGCTTTTGATTTCAGCATCTCTTTCATTTTCGGCTACACCGCTTAAGTTGCCGCCGCTCTAAAGCGACAAAAGAGACGGAGCACGTAATGAAGCTAATGCAGGACGAAGGACGTATCGAGCGAGTGATTCGCGGTTTGGGTCACGTAGCTGCTTGGGAGGTGGTGGATTCGAACCCTCCGTCGGCAGCTCTGAAGATGTTTTTTTCTGTGGTTTCCCATTATCACGCCAGGCAAATGCTGGGGATGTACCTTAATTAATGCCACGGCCGCTTCCTTCGCAGTCCTACACTTTTCCTAACCCTATCGTCGCAAAAAGACTTATCTATATAGGTACGGCGTAAAGCAAAATTGTAAAAAAAAAAAAGTGCAAAAATCGGACAACGTAATGTGACTCCTAGCCCTTTCCCATGTATTCTTCAATTGAAACGTAGATAGAACTGGCAACACTGAAAACAGATGTGCCAACTCCCCCGATTTAAGTGGGAAACTCACGAATTTCGGCCCTTCTTCGCTCTCTCCTCATTGCAGAGATTTATCTGCCGATTTTGAAAGCAGATGTAACATTCCTGTATTTTTTGAAAATACCACGTTTATCTCGTGATTGAAGTGGCTGGAGAAAACTGGGCATTGGCAGGGAAGATGAAATCATTTGGTGGTTATCGTAAATATGACAGAATCTGTAACGTAATGTTTCTTATTTAATCACTTCCACACTTCACTGCCAAATGTAAGACCATTTTTTTAAGCATTTTAACAAGGACAAAAACACAGTTCAGATCAGTATACTCTGATAAAGAATTCTGTAAAAAATACTTTTAACGCCAAAAAAAATGTTTTCGGGAACGCAAGTACTTTGAGCATATTTAGTTGAGAATTTCTGAAGTGGCCTAAAACAGTTGCGAAGAAGTCGAATTTTCTAAAGCTCATAAATATCCCGTATTTATAAATAAATACGAAAACTTACGTAATATAGAAGTATAGTGTGTTAAATATTTGTCAATTGGTGCAAGTTGCATCATATGACGTGTAGTAACATGTCGCGTAATGTCGTAAAAATAGTCTCATGTTTTCTGACTTTTGAAAGTTGGCGTAAATGAATGCTTGGTTTGGGACTTTTAAATCTCATTTTCGTCCCGCTTTCGCATCAACTCAACTAAGGTTACGTTGAAGGAAGAACAACCTGTGCAGGAAGAGCAACATATTGTTGAAATGGAGCAGCGCAGTTTTACTACCAGCACACGGCGACTTTCTGCATGTAGGCTATCAACGTCGCACGAACACGTGTATGACCAACATTACATGCGAAAATCTCGTACCCATTTCAAAACGTCAAAGAGGTTTGGTGGGGAAGACACACGCGTGCGCGCCACTAACCCAAAAACAAAAGTACATTAAATGTGTTCTCTCTCGGAAGCCATTCACAGTAGGGCATTTGTCCATATGAAGAGTTTTGCTTCAAATGGTCGTTCCTGTCATATCCCTGAATACCGGGCGAGTTGGCCGTGCGCGTAGAGGCGCGTGGCTGTGAGCTTGCATCCGGGAGATAGTAGGTTCGAATCCCACTATCGGCAGCCCTGAAGATGGTTTCCCATTTTCACACCAGGCAAATGCTGGGGCTGTACCTTAATTAAGGCCACGGCCGCTTCCTTCCAACTCCTAGACCTTTCCTATCCCATCGTCGCCATAAGACCTATCTGTGTCGGTGCGACGTAAAGCCCCTAGCAAAAAAAAAAAATCCCTGAATATTGACCGTTCCTGCTTTGACACACTGTATATTATTTTACTTTCAGGTTGTTTTTCGCATGATCACTCACATTTACAGTTCATCGCTGGCACCGTTTGTGGCTTTATTGGAAATAGATTATTCCTTTTGGGGTGCAGCAATTTCCCTGTCCACCAGCTTAATTATGTGGTCGGAAGGAAGGGCAATTCGAGAAGACGGTAAAATTGGAAATAAGTTCGACGACACGAAACGAAGACCAGACACTGTTAGCATTGGGATCCTGAGATACAAATAGCATACAGAATCTAATGATGTTTAAAAATATAATGTATCAAGGTGTTTCATTGCAACACCGTGCTCACCTTGCCCATGCACAGCGTAGGCGTTCTCCGCAGCGCCTACGTGCTGCTGAGTGAGGTGGCATCAGCAGTTAAGTTGGCAGCACGGCTGCTGCCGCTTGTATCAAATCAGATCAGATCAGATCAGATCAGATCAGATCAAATCAGATCAGACGACAGATGCTGGAAAGTGTTGTCCTTGTGTTCGAGGACAGACTTCAACACGTCTACACATATTGTCGAAGACTTTCACTAAAGTTTCTTGCGTAATGGACTGCACATAATTAATGATATTCACTTTAAGTTCATCAATCGTTTTTCGTCTGTTAAAAGCGTAGGCCTGCCTGTTTCCGGTACATCGTGAACTGAGCCGGTCACACGAAATTTACTTATCAAATCCAGAACGGATTCCCGGTTTGGGCACTTTGAATTAGGAAACCGCGCCTGAAATTTTCTGTAAACCGATCGCCTTCGCGAAAAACGTATTCCACCAAAAGAAGCTCTCTCTTCAGTAGTAAACATTACCGTTGAACCATTCCAATAATCTATCTGAACGCTCGCTTATAAGCAATACACACTGACTGTTTCGACAGCCCACAGCTCACACGTATAGCCTCCCTGTACTGCTATTCTGTTGACCTAGGCCTGTCGGCGAGTAAGCGAGACAGATATGACACCGTGCTGCCAACTAAACTGCTGATGCTTCCTTACACAGCAGCACGTAGGCACTGTGGAAAACATTTCCTGGCGCCCGTTACTTGTACCTTTACAAAAGATGGTCGAAATTGCGTCGAAAATTCTTGGCCAGAACGTAGGCGTATCCTAACAGATGGCCCGTCCCTCGCCTTCTGGGAGGGGTATGAAAGCTTGTAAGTAGTAGTTGCGCCGAAATAAGCATAAGATAGGAAATAATATTCTATCGCCACTTCTGTCATCTCGGATAAATTGGGCACACGATCAACTACGTAACGTTCAGGAATGAGCAGTCTCAAGATGGACAATTTCGAATACCTGTTGTATAGCTTCACACAGAATGCCAACTTGTGACCTCTACATAAACGTTTCTTCCTACCATCGACAATTTTTCGCAGTATCTGAGAATGTGTTGGTCGTGCCTATCTGGTCCCGACTGGGTCGGGAATTTTAACCATCATTGGTTAATTTCGTTAGCACGGGGTCTAGGTGTATGTTTTCTCTCCATCATTTCATCCTCATCACGCCTACGGGCGTCATATCAAAAGACCTGCATCTGGCGAGCCGAATATGTCCCTAGACACTCCCGGCGCTAAAAGCTATTCGCCATTTCATCTGGTCCCTATCACCATTTTACTTCCTACGACTTTTTCCTTTCACACCCTAGCGTTTATTGTTCCGTGCATTCTGACCCGCCTGTATATCTAGTGTATCTGCATGGTCGCCTTGATGCTTGAAACACAAACGAACACCCCTCCATGTTCTAAGAACCGGGCTAGTTGGCCGTACAGTTAGGACCGCGCAGCTGTGAACTTGCATCCGGCAGATAGTGGGTTCGAATCCTACTGTCGGCAGCCCTGAATGTGGTTTTTGTTGTAACCAAGGTTGAGATTTACAAAACACAACTTTATTATTCGCTTCAAATGCAAAATACACTATTTACACAAATAAAATTGAAATTTAACTTGAAGCAAAATGAATTAGGAATCTTGAGAAAGAGTCTAGCTGTTGTACACTATATACAAGTTTGCAGTATTTACATCCACTTCTATCTTGAAAAGATAGTCCTTGATATATGAAAAGTCGATAGTCGAAAACTATCAGAAGTACTGACATAAATGTTTTGGAAAGTCCTTCCTTGCTGAGTTCATAAAAGCAAGTTCAATGTTGAAAGAATTCTTACTTGGCGAAACCAAGGGAGCTTGCATTAATTAGGGAAATATGTAATAGTATGACTGGATATGGGCAGCGGAATAAGTAAGAGGAGCGGTGACCAGAGGTGAAACCTCGTACTGCCAGAAATTCAGTCCACCTGGCCGAAGCACATTTTCAAGAGGAGTAGCCTCCGTGCTCGACGTAGGGTGTATTCTGGAGCTGGACACCGGGGCAAGTGGGCATCTGGACAGGCTGGGAGTTCCTCTTTATAGTATACACACGATGGTTCAGGCACGCGCACTGAGAGCTGCGCGTCGAGGCTAGAAGAATGACACTTGGCGCGCGTGTAGCTGGCTGGCGGAGCGAGCAGGGAGCGCCGGACATACAACACCCTCCCCTCCTAAATACGCCGGTACGGCGTGAAACGGCGGCGGCGCTGGCGGCGGCTGCGATGCTGGGCCGGAGCTGCTGATGTCTCTGTTGGATTGTCCGGAGCTGGGACCGGGCGGAGTGGCGCTGTCTCGTCCTGAAAGGAACCCATTGTTATTAAATGGTCTAAAGCTCGTTCAGCAATAGATTTATCTGGCTGAGCAATAGAATCAATAGCTGGACATGGGCGGTAGCGCAGACGTATCTGGTCTTGATGGCGGCAGATACGTTTCTCCGTAGTCTGTATTTCGTAGAGACGATGACCCAAAGATCTGCAGATGACTCCAGGTATCCAGAGTGGGTTTGACCTGAATGTCCGGGTGTAGACCTTGTCGTTGACTGAGAACTTCGTTGGTGAGGTCTGAGACTGGGCCGGAAGAGGCTGCAACAGAGAAAGTAAAGTTCTGTGAGGTCGTCCATGGAGCTTCTGTGCAGGAGTGACATTATCAGCGCCGGGCAGAGTTCTGTAGTTGCTTAAGAGTTGGAGCAATGCTTGGTCTTTAGTTAAGCCTGAAGAGACAGCTTTTTTCATACTTCTCTTAAATGTTTGTACAAAGCGTTCAGCTTCACCATTAGATTGAGGGTGAAAAGGCGGTGCTAGGATATGACGAATGCTATTATATGTACAAAATTTCTTAAAAGCAGTAGCTGTAAATTGAGGTCCGTTGTCCGAAATGAGTACTTGAGGTAAGCCTTCTGTAGTAAATATTTTCTGTAGAGCACGAATGGTAGCTTCGGTCGTAGTAGTCGAATGCATATCCACTACATATGGAAAGTGCGATAGTGAATCGATGACTATTAACCACATGGAATTGTGGAAAGGACCTGCGAAATCAATGTGAACTCGTTCCCATGGAGTAGTAGCAGGAGGCCATGAAGCTAGATCAGAAGACAGGGCGTTCTGATTCAGTTGACATTGTTCACAATGACGGATGAGCTTTTCGATGGTGGCATCAATACCGGGCCAGTAGCAGTGTTGACGTGCTAGTTGCTTCGTTCGGGATATACCCCAATGGCTTTGGTGTAATAATTCGAGAACTTGTTTCTGTAGGCTAAGTGGGATAACCACTCGGAAGATGGTGCCTGCTTCTAGGAGTACGACTCCAGCACGAGTCGTGAGACGGTGCTGCATACGATGATAAGGTGCAAGGTGGACAGGAAGATTGCTCTGAAGAGGCCAACCGTTGCGGATGTAAGTACGCACAGTAGCAAGTGTACTGTCCTTATCCGTAGCTTTAGCTATGCAGGTAGCATCAATAGGAAAACTGGAGACAGTATCTTCAAGTTCTATGTCCAACTGAAGACATTCAGATTCTTGAGAATCGAAGGCAGTATCAGGACCAACTGGTAAGCGTGAGAGGGCATCAGCATTACAATGCTGGGATGTGGCTCGATAGACAATCTGATAGGAATAATCAGAAAGGAACATGGACCATCTTTGAAGCTTTCTGAGGGAATTCTCAGGGACTTTACTACCAGGATGGAATAAGTGTACGAGAGGCTTATGATCAGTAATGATCAGGAAATGGTTGCCATAGAGATATTCATTGAAACGGCGAATACCAAAGATGATGGCTAAAGCTTCTTTCTCTATCTGTGAGTATCGACGTTGATGGTCATTAAGTGTTTTCGAAGCGAAAGCGATGGGGCGTTCCCGTCCATGACGATCCTTCTGGGAGAGAACGGCACCGACACCGTAGTCTGAAGCGTCAGTAGCTAGCGTGATGAGCTTGTCGGGCTGAAAATGAGTGAGTTGTATAGCTTGAATTAAGGCGTTGTTGATGGTTTTCCATGCCTGTTGGCATTGCGGAGTCCATTGAAATTTAACACCTTTTTTACGTAGAGGGTTTAATGGAGCTGCCACTGTAGCGAAGCGGAGAATGAACTTATTATAGTAGTTCGCTTTGCCTATGAAGGACTGAAGCTGCTTGAGGTTCTGAGGTGCTGGCATGTTGACGATAGCTGAGACATTCTGTGCACTAGGGCGAATTCCAGTCTTACCAAGTATATGTCCTAGGTAGTGAACTTGAGGCTGAAAGAATGTACATTTAGCGAGATTCGCTCGTAGGCCATTGTCTTTCAATGTCTGG